>NC_069505.1:296688470-296738470 GCF_027579735.1 Bombina bombina | reverse complement strand
TTTTTAAAGATAAATTACAGTAAAAAGGATAAAAAAATAATGAAAGTATATTGGGTTTTTTTTTTTTTACTATACATAATTAAAAGTTTTATATTACAATCTCAAAGTGTTTCATATTCTGACCCAAAAGTCATGGTACTCTTATGTGGCTATGATGAAAAATAAGCAGATAATAGCCTTATATACTGTACATTTCACACCCAAATATTAAAAGGGTTCAGTTTACTTTTTCACTGCATTGTTATAATTTAACTTTTTATATTCGTAATTCGTATTCGTAATTCACTGCGCTTCATTTCAGTTTCATTTCTAGCCAATTGTCAGTGAGTATTCCTGGTATTAACATACATAGCTGTGTTAAATGGCCCAATACATGATATCTCACACAGCATACATTACGCACTAGCTACACAGAAAATAAACAATTAATACATGGACAATACTTTGAAAAAAACGTTTGCAGAAAGGGAATCTGTAAATGCATTAAATTATTAAATATTCTCATGTCTATTTTGTTCCTTAAAAGTTGTCTCCTTGGATACACCAGTATTTTTCTTGGCAAACAAACAGATACAAAAATAAACAGTAGATCACATCTCGCCACTCGCTGCCCCAATGAGAGGTGGCTAAAAATCTCTTAGAATTTTGCCATTTTCCAGCGGGATGTTAGAATTCCTTTTTTTCCCCAGTGAAATATCAGTTGTTTTTTTTAAAATTGAGGTCAGTTTGTATCTTATGAGTTAGACACCAATAAATCCTCAAGGATTCTCTACATGTCCAGTTTTTGATGGGTCACAGAAATCAGACATTTAATAATGGTGAGATAACCTTTTTGCCTTTCCTGGTGATTAGGGATGGGCGAATGTTTCGCAACATTCGAAAAATGAAACAAATTTTAACACATTCGTTCGTTCAAATTGAGTTTTGAATGTATACATTCGGTTTCTAATGTATACATGTTCGGTTTCTAATTTTACAATTACATTAGAAAATATTCGTTTTGAAAAATTCGAATTTATATATTTGTAATAGTATTTCTAATGCTTTCTTTAAATGTAATATTCAAATTATGCAATATTCGATCGAAATAGAAACATTCCAAATTGATATATTTGTATCTATTATGTATCAATTTACTAGATTCCCTACCACATGAGCTATTGAACATCTGAATAGTATTTGTTAAATAGAATGTTAAATTTGAAATTTCGAATGTGGACATTTGATCTAATTATAAACATTCGAATTCGAAAGTGACATTCAAAAACTGCAAATTGCATTCGATTATAGAATTTTTAAGAATATTCGTTCGTATCAACATTCGGATTTGTAATTCGAATTTCGGTAATAACATTCGTTCTAACATTCAAATTCGGAAATTTACACATTCGCCCATCCCTACTGGTGATCTAAAACACAATTTAATTTAAAGCTGCAGCACTATATTCTATCGTCTATAAAATATTGTATTTCATTATATGGGTGCAAAACAGGCAATGTTCCAGGCTAAATGTTTTATTTTTTATTTTTTATAACAACATGATTCAGGTCATGTGACCTGCAATTTTATTTTAGAAGACCTATGTAAATAAGGGTCTTTTTTAAGACTATAGGCCTTGATTACTAGTTGAGTTAAAAATGATTAGTACAATTGAGCACTAACACCGCTCACGTTAAATCAATAGTAATCTTATTCTTGTGCTCGAATTTCTCAAGTTACTCCAATTGCTCATGTTCAAAGTAAAATGGTATCGCTCAAGCGAAAGGTCTATCTTTAAATCACATCCCTTTAAATCACTTTTTAAATATTTATTTAAATAAAAAACATATGTTTTACTTTTAGAGCTGTTTTAAATCACAACTTGTAATTTGAACCATTTTTAGTGCATATTCAGCGCGCTTATAAAATATCATCATTGCTAACATTCTCTGGTAATTCTTTTTAATCATGGATTTCTAATACCAAATTGCGCGCTATTTTTAGTGTGTGGTTGCCATATTGATAGCACACCCTGCTCTATTAACAGCGCTCCACTTGTAATCTGTGCCATAGTGTGACTATACATTAAACATTGTCTTGGAAAATGCTGTGGCAGCCACCCAGGGCCAGGGTGCACTCACATGAAAGATTTTCAAGTAAAAAGTGAAGTACTGCATTCTCACAGGATTTTTTCAAGTTGCCTATTACCAAGAAGAGTACCTAAACTAGCAGAAAGTGTGATAACAGTTACTTTATACTTGTATAAATGAGAGTTTGCATATAATACTTTATCTTTAACTTAAATATAAATATATATATCTGTTATATAAGGAAATAGCATGATTTATTAACAAAATAAAGGTATTTATTCTTTATTTTTTTTAATATAGTGCGACAATAAATTAAACAATATTTTGGAACTTGCTTTGGAAGCAACCCAGACCAATGTGCAACCAAGCGAAAGTCTTTCAAGTACTTGAAGTGCTGAACTTTAACAGGAATCTTTAAAGGGACAGTCTAGTAAAAAATAATATTTTGTGGTTTAATTAAGGCATGTCATTTTAAACAACTTTTCAATTTACTTTTATCATGAATTTTTCTTTGTTCTCTTGGTATACTTAGTTGAAAACTAAACCTAGGAGGCTCATATGCAAATTTTTTAGACCTTGAAGGCCGCCTCTTATCTAAATGCATTTTGATATTTTTTCACAACTAGAGGACGTTAGTTCATGTGTGGCATATAGATAAGTGCTAACATTCAGTTATAAATCTTAGGATGTAGTTTGCATGTAATACTTTACAAGTACGTCATCTATAATTTCTTTAAAATCTCAATTGTATAATTCAGGAACACTATTTATTGAATAAATGTGTCATTTTATTAATTTTTTTAATGCTTTTCAAACTTTTACAAATATATTGTGATCAAGACCTAACTCCACGAGTGCTTAGCTTTATATGACGCATAGCCACTTTCTTAGACTTAATTCATTAAATCACAAACATTTAACATGAGCTTTCCTCTGGGTAAGCAAGCGATATGAAGCAATTTTTGTTGATCCTACCTACAGTCGACAAATAGATAAAATAATATATCTATTTTACTTAAATATGAATATGATACATTCTAAGTGGATGCCCCCAAGGTTAAGAAACATATCATTATCTTGCAGAAATGAACGTAGCTAAAGAGGGAATTTAATGACAGAATCAACTTTTATATTGCGAGGATCAACTTCAGCCTGTTTTTGTGTGCGTGTCTATTATAGTGGAGTCATCACATCACCTTGTGTCCCAGAGGGGGAAACCCCCCCCCCATAAAGTTCATTAGGCCATATATTAATTGTAGAGAAAAATGCAGAGCTTAGTCAACAATTCTTTATAAGAATTTAGTACCAGTTGCCAGAAACATCAAGATTCCTGCAGACTACAACCCTAAAAAAATGCTCTAACAGTAGAAGCAGAATGTACAGTAGACAAAAAGGGTCCTGAAACCTTGCACTGCAGGTATCCGGCCACTACATCACTGCTGCAAGATAATGGTCCTCAGTGTCAGTGAGATCTTGTCACCCTTGGCATCTGATAAAATATATGGGTACAAAACACAAAGTTATATGTCATTAGTGCAGGGTTACTGGTAGCAGATACCATCTTCTTCCTATTTGTACATTTATTTATTTTTAATTCCCCTTCCCTCTGTTGCTTCTCTCCTTGCTCTGGACAAGTATAAAAGTCACTATGTTGAATGTGACCTTTGATAAGGGGAGGAGGCAAAGAAGTTAAACATATAAAACTGATGCCCAGAAGTGGAAAGCTCCCTAACAGGATATGGCTATGTGCAACTGGCGCTCCTGGGATGCTCTCTGACAGCATTCTGCTTTGGGACTTCAATGTGTTGTGGCTCCTAAATGAGATTTTATCTATGACTTTAACACCTTTGCTGGAGTTAAACACATAGGACTAGTCAGAGCCGGACCAGGACCAAGGCATTTTAAGATAGTGCAGCCCACTCCTTTGCTCCCCCTTTGTTATTTTACCAAAACTGAAAAGTATAATATAATAAAAAAAGAGAAGCTATTAAAGTTCATATTTAAAGGGACAGTATACACCAATTTTCATAATAGACACTACTATAAAGAAGAATATGCACAGATACTGATATAAAAATCCAGTATAAAACCTTTTAAAAACTTACTTAGAAGCTCCCGAAGCTCCCAGTTTAGCTTTGTTGATGAGGTAGTCTGGGACACCCACTGAAAGGGGCTGGGTAAACAAAAAGAGCAGACACTCCCTACCTCCCCCCTCCCCTGCATATGAAAAGACTAAAATATAACATTAACAGGAGCCTGCAGGAGTCTGTAAACGCGTGTATACATCTGACACTGTGGGGCTTGGTTAGGAGTCACATCAGCACAATGTTCTTGAAAAATGAGCAAAACTATACATTGTTACAAAAACACTCCAAGATGGGCTATATAAATGGATCAACTACAAAACATTTATGCAAAGAAAAATCTGGTGTACGATGTCCCTTTAACTAAGCAATAACTTTGTCTTCATCAGCCCGTGTAGCCACAGTTACTCACCTAATCATTGACCTGGCTCTCAGACACAACAAGGCAATGAGAGGCAGGACAGGGCTGGCCCTGCATTATGCATAAATAATAATACTGGTGACTGGATGAGGCAACAGGCTCTGCCCTCAACTTGCTGAGGCCCACTGGGTAAATGCTTTGTATGTAAACCATGTAAACTGGTTGTAAAACCACAAGTACAGCGCCCTCCACTAATAGTGGCACCCTTGGTAAATATAAGCAAAGAAGGCTGTGAAAAACTGTCTTGTTAATACAACATCACCCCCCCCCCACTCCCCAAATGTACCTGCTGTTCCTTCACGTGTTTGTTTAAAAATTGTTTTCCAGGTTAAAAGGAAATAAATGTTAAAGTATATTTTATTATTTGGACTTGATGCCCTTCCTTGATTTAATCCCTGCCAAGGAATATTTCAACACATTGCTTTGCATTACATTGTAGTTATCATTGGTAAATGCATTATTATATTTATTATTGCTTCAAATTAACTTAATATTAAAAAACATATACAGCTGATCATTCTCTTCCAGAAGAGTGGGCAGCCTGCTTGGTATGCAGCAAGACACGCAGAAAACATAGGCTAAAACTATCAGCTTTAGGGAATTTTCGTGTATTTACTGAAGACCAGCTGAGAATTTGCTGCTATTCACCAAGGTCCTGCGGTCATTTGTACACAGGGAGCACACATAAGCCACTCATTCAGCAGAGCCACTGTCAGAGGAAAGAGCCCAACATATATCACAGGAACAGATCATTAAAGTGGCTATTCCTTAAAGTAACAGTATTGGCAGAATCCTAATGCAGATGGAGCGAGGAAGAGTTCAGCACATTTATTACTTAGCCACAGACAGGGGATTTGATTGCTAACCATACAGAACAGACCATTAGTGGTAAGATGAATATACTGTAGGAAGGTAAAGGAAAGCACAGCTAGAGACAGAGAGGAATCAGACCACATCCCTCTGTATTTAGGAGACTATTTTAATTTTATCAGTGATCGTTTTAAGCGGCAATTGTAGCATCCCCAACTGCCAGAAGTGCCAGCTGCCCTGAATTTGCAAGTCAGTCTATTTGAGAGTGCACAAGTGCTGGGGGGGGGGGCAGGGAGGGAGCAAGAGAGGACAAATGCCCCACCACAATTTTACTCTTTGGGGGAGATTTAGCAAGCAGACAATGCTGCTTGCTCCGCCTGAGGTTTCAGGTCCGCCAGATCGCAAGACCGCTGCACCTTAACTTGTCCGCCATCTTTTAGATACGATTGGGATGATTGACACCCCCTGCTAGCAGCCGATTGGCCGCGAATGTGCAGGGGGTGGCATTGCACAAGTATTTCACAAGAGTGTATGCATTTAGAAATGCCGGGCTACAGCGAATCATGTCTGCTCGGTCTTAAATGAATTGATGCGCAGTGTGCGTGTACAACAAGCAACTCCCATGCTGTACATGTTGCCATAGATATTAGGCTAGATTACAAGTGGAGTGTTATATAATGCTCCTGCTTGGACGTTAATTGCACTATATGTAAGCTTTTCTCACTCGTATTAGGAGTTGAAAGTAAACTGTTTTCACTCACGCGCTAACCCGCTGCGCGTTAAAAGCCTAACTTAGAATATTGGGCGCGGGATAACTTATTCCCACATAGAGTCAATAGAGCAAAAAAATTGTGAAGAAACACCCCACTCGCTCACAAACCCGATCGCATATTCTCAAGTGCGCCAACCCAACTTGAAAATATGAATATATCACATTCATATGTTCTTCACATAGATGAAAAAGTTATATTTATTCATAAATACATAATTATAAATAAATATATATGGGTTTTTTTTTTGCAAATATATATATTTATACCTATATATAGCAAAAGATAGAAGACAGCACTCTCTGGTCTTAAATACAAAGGTTGTTTTATTTGTAGTGACGTTTCAGGTAAAGCTTCCCCTTCTTCAGACCCGAAACGTCACTACAAATAAAACAACCTTTGTATTTAAGACCAGAGAGTGCTGTCTTCTATCTTTTGCTATTATTACCCACATTCATGCACCCTGGCAAATCGTGATACTGTTCGTGAGAGTGCACTTGTCCTATTAACCTATACCTATATATATATATATATATATATATATATATATATAGAGATAGATGATTACATATAGGTATAGCTATATACAGATATATATAGGAATATATATTTATAAATACATAGAACATATTCTGCTATGTGAAGAACATTGGAATGTGAAATATTTACAGTAAATACACAGTATAACACTTTCAGGTAGATTACGAGTTGTACGTTCTTGTTTTAACGCTGAAAAAATGGTAATTTCAGCGTTAAAACAGTAACGCAGCCATTACAAGTCTTGTCGGTATAGCTGTACCGCAAGCCTTTTAGCCTATAATACAACGTCAGTCCCACACTCGTAAAAATTATGTTTTTTTATGGGACTTCCATAGCGCAACCATTATGAGTTTTGCGGTAAGGCTAAAAAGCTTGCGTTACACCCTATAACGACAAGATCCGTTCCGCAATCTGAGACCAGTAGTTATGAGTTTTACGCAACAAAACTGTTACATAAAACTCATAACTAAACTGTTACAAAGTACACTAAACACCCATAAACTACCTATTAACCCCTAGACAGAGGCCCTCCCGCATCGCAAATACTATATTAAATGTATTAACCCCTAATCTGCCGCTCCCAACATCGCCGCCACTAATAACATTTATTAACCCCTATTCCGCCGCTCCCTGACATCGTCACTACTATAATAAAGTTATTAACCCATAAACCGCCGCCCTCCTGCATCGCCAACACTATTTAAATATTAACCCCTATTCCGCCGCTCCCTGACACTGCCGCCATTATAATAAACCTATTAATCCCTAAACCGCAAGCCCCCCACAATGAAATATACTAAATTAAACTATTAACCCCAAACGGAAAGCCCCCCACATAGCAAAAAACTAATTTAAACTAGTAACTCCTAAACCTAACGCCCCCCTAACTTTGTATTAAAATTACAATTTACCTATCTTAAATTAAATTAAAACTTACCTGTCAAATTAAAAAAACTAAGTTTAAACTAACAATTAAATTAATATAACTATTAAACTAAAATTAAACTAACTACCAATTAAAGAAAACTAAAATACACATTAAAAAAATCCTAACACTATTCTAAAAATTACAAAAGAGTATTTAATTGCAAAAAATAAAAAATACTAAATTACAAAAAATAACAAACACTAAATTACGAAAAATAACAAACGAAATTATCAAAAATAAAAAAGAATTACCCCTAATCAAATAGTTCTATAAAAATAAAAAAGTCCACCCAAAATAAAATAAAAACTAGCCTACAATAAACTATCAATAGCCCTTAAATTGGGCATTTAATAAAGGAGCTGAATGCCCTTTTAAGGACAGGAAAAAGAGCTGAATGCCCTTTTAAGGGCAATGCCCATACAAATGCCCTTTTCAGGGCAATGGGTAGATTAGGTTTTACTTTATTTTTATTTTGTGGGTTTGGGGGGTGGGGGTTTGTATACGGTTAGGGGGTGTTTGTTTTTCTTTTGTAGGAAAAGAGCTGTTATCTTTATGGCAATGCCCTACAAAAGGCCCTTTTTTTATTTTTGGGTGTTTTTTTTTTTAAACAGGGTATTAGAATAGGACTTTTGTTTTATTTTTTGGATCATTTCGTTTGTTAGGTTTTGTAATGGTAGGGGTTTTTGAATTTTTGGTAATTTTAGTGTTTTTTATTTTTTGTAATGGTAGTTTTTTTTTCGGTTTTAGTGTAAGGCAGCTTATGTTTTATTTCACAGGTATGTTTATATTTATTTTAACTAGGTAGTTAGTAAATAGTTAATAACTATTTACGAACTAGTCTAGTTAGTTAAAATAAATACAAACTTACCTGTGAAATAAAAATGAAACCTAAGCTAGCTACATTATAACTATTAGTTATATTGTAGCTAGCTTAGGTTTTATTTCATAGGTAAGTATGTATTTAGTTTTAAATAGGTATTCTTTAGTTAATAATTGTAACTTTAATTTAGCTCTATTTTAATTATGTTAAAGTTAGGGGGTGTTAGGTTTAGGGTTAGGTTAAGGGTTAGGTTTAGGGGTTAATAGTTTAATTTAGGTTGTTGCGATGTGGGGGGCTGGCGGTTTAGGGGTTAATAGGTTTATTTAGTGGTAGTGATGTGGGAGGCCAGAGGTTTAGGGGTTAATAGCTTTATTTAGTGGCGGCGATGTCGGGAAGCGACGGAATAGGGGTTAATAGATTTATTATAGTGTGGGCGATGTTGGGGTGCAAGGAAATAGGGGTTAATAACTTTAGTATAGTGGCAGCGATATCGGGAGCAGCAGATTAGGGGTTAATAGATTTATTTAGGTGGCGGCGATATCGGGAGCGGTAGATTAGGGGTTAATAACATTATGTAGGTGGCGGCGATGTTGGGGGCGGCAGATTAGGGGTGTTTAGATGTGGGGTTTATGTTAGGGTGTTAGATTTAAACATAACTTTTTTTTACCCATAGACATCAATGGGGCTGCGTTACGGAGCTTTTCATTCCGCAATCGCAGGTGTTAGTTTTTTTCTGACACTTTTTCCCTATTAATGTCTATGGGGAAAGCGTGCACAAGCACATCAAAACAGCTCTTGTATTTTGTGCGGTATGGAGCTCAACGCAACCATATTGCACAACGCGGCTGTTTCAAAACTTGTAATGGCAGCGCTATGGAGGGGGAAATAATGCAACTGTTGTTGAGTTCGTTAAAAACCCTCTATAGCGCATAACTCGTAATCCACCTGTTTATTAATTATGAATATTACATAAATACATGTTTTCATCTACTTAAAGGGACACTGAACCCAAATTTTTTCTTTCGTGATTCAGATAGAGCAGTGATTTTTAACCTTTTTTTTGCCGTGGCACACTTTTTTACATTAAAAAATCCTGTGGCACACCACCATCCCAAAATTTAAAAAAAATCACACATTGTAGCCTAATACAGCATATATATATATACACACAAACACACACATACTGTATGTATTGTGCTGTTATGCCATGCCTCCTACAAACTACCCCTGCACTGGGAGTAAAAAACAAGCAAAGTTTAAAAAATATGTCACACTGTTGTCAGTCTGCCGTGGCACACCTGAGGATCTCACGGCACACTGGTTGAAAAACACTGAGATAGAGCAAGCAATTTTAAGCAACTTTCTAATTTGCTCCTATTATCAATTTTTCTTCGTTCTCTTGCTATCTTTATTTGAAAAAGAAGGCATCTACGCTATTTGTTTGGTTCAGATCCCTAGAAAACACTTGTTCATTGGTGGATGAATTTATCCACCAATCAGCAAGAACAACCCAGGTTGTTCACCAAAAATTGTCCGGCATCTAAACTTACATTCTTGCATTTCAAATAAAGATACCAAGAGAATGAAGAAAATTTGATAATAGGAGTAAATTAGAAAGTTGCTTAAAATTGCATGCTCTATCTGAATCACGAAAGAAAAAAATTGGGTTCAGTGTCCCTTTAACTGCAAAGCACTTATATGTCTATATATGTGTATAAATGTCTGTAAATACATATATACACATATAAATACACAAGTACACACATATAAACATATACAGTATATATATATATATATATATATACACATAAATACACAAGTACACACATATAAACATATACAGTATATATATATATATATATATATATATATATATGCATACACACATTTACATATTTAGATACATTATGTATGTATCTCAATGTGAAAATCCCTTGCCTGCTATTTTCTTCTTCTAACACCTGAGACCTCATATCTCTGAGCCTTTATTGCTTTTATTAGATAGTATTGTTATGAGTGTAACTGTACTTAGTGATGCATTTTTTATGTGTCTTCTGACACTTTTTTGGTTTGCGAAACAGTTAACCAGAGCTCTGAGGTTGCGCTATCCCGATGCGCATTAAATTCAATGGCGCTTAAATTTTTGCAATTACTTTCAACTTGTAATACGAGCGGAAAACCCGACGCGCTCAAACAGCTACAATAAACCCCTTATCGCTTGTTCGTAACTGCTAACGCACCACTCATATTCTGGCGAATTATGTTTGGGGCATCTTATTTTCTCCCCCATAGAAAGATTTCTAGAGGCGCCAGTGGAATAACAAAAAGGCAAGTTTTTAAATGAAGACTGTAATAATTGGTCGAAAATTACTATATGCCATCTTTAATATTTTGTATTTAACGTTATTACCTCAAATTGTTATGTTTGAGAAACAGTCTGGGGGGTAGTTATCAAGCCGTCAACCTCAAATACGCTGGAATTCCGCAGCGTATTTGTGGCGAGGCTGATTCGCCTTAGTTATCAAAGGCTCGAGACCGGCAAAAGTAGAATTTTGTGACGTAAGCTTCGATCCGCCGGACTCAGTCCGACACAGATCGATTCTTACGTCACTCCAGATGTTCCGCACACAAGTGCGGCACATTCTCACTACTTTTGCTAGCTATCAAAAAACTAGCAGGTACGCTCGGCACTTTTCCGGCCCAGCGTACCTGGTTTTCAATCCGCCACCCCTGGAGGCGGCGGATCCCATAGGAATCAATGGGAGTCTGACCATAGCGAAAGTACAAGTTCGCTGCTGACAGACATCCCATTGATTTCTATGGGAGCTGTCTACACCTAACACCCTAACATGTACCCCGAGTCTAAACACCACTAATCTGACCCCCCCTACACCGCCGCAACTAAATAAAGTTATTACCCCCTAAACCGCCGCTCCCGGAGCCCACCGCAAGCTACTCTATACATATTAACCCCTAAACCGCCGCTCCCGGAGCCCACCGCAACTATAATAAATGTATTAACCCCTAAACCGCCGCTCCCTGAACCCGCCGCAACCTATATTAAATGTATTAACCCCTAATCTGCCCCCCCTACACCGTCGCCACCTATAATAAATTTATTAACCCCTATCCTGCCCCCCACTACGCCGCCGCCACTGTAATAAAATTATTAACCCCTAAACCTAAGTCTAACCCTAACCCTAACGCCTCCTAACTTAAATATTAATTAAATACATCTAAATAAATTAACTCTTATTAACTAAATGAATCCTATTTAAAACTAAATACTTACCTTTAAAATAAACCCTAATATAGCTACAATATAAATAATAATTATATTCTAGCTATCTTAGGATTTATTTTTATTTTACAGGTACCTTTCAATTTATTTTAACCATGTACAATAACTATTAAATAGTTATTAACTATTTAATAGCTTACCTAGCTAAAATAAAGAGAAATGTACCTGTGAAATAAATCCTAACCTAAGTTACAATTACACCTAACACTACACTATACTTTAATAAATTATTCCTATTTAAAAATAAATACTTACCTGTAAAATAAACCCTAAGATAGCTACAATGTAATTAATACTTATATTATAGCTATCTTAGGATTTATATTTAGTTTACAGGTAACTTTGTATTTATTTTAGCTAGTTAGAATAGTTATTAAATAGTTATTAACTATTTAATAACTACCTAGCTAAAAGAAATACAAAATTACCTGTAAAATAAATCCTAACTTAAGTTACAATTAAACCTAATACTACACTATCATTAAATTAATTAAATAAACTACCTACAAATAACTACAATGAAATACAATTACATAAACTAACTAAAGTACAAAAAATAAAAAAAGCTAAGTTACAAAAAATAAAAAATTAAGTTACAAACATGTTAAAAATATTACAACAATTTTAAGCTACTTACACCTAATCTAAGCCCCCTAATAAAATAACAAACCCCCCCCAAATAAAAAAAATCCCTACCCTATTCTAAATTACATAAATTTCAAAGCTCTTTTACCTTACCAGCCCTTAAAAGGGCCATTTGTGGGGGCATGCCCCAAAAAGTTCAGCTCTTTTGCCTGTAAAAGAAAAATACAACCCCCCCCCCAACATTAAAACCCACCACCCACATACCCCTAATCTAACCCAAACCCCCCTTACAAAAACCTAACACTAATCCCCTGAAGATCATCCTACCTTGAGTCGTCTTCACTCAGCCGAGCCACCGATGGAACTGAAGAGGACATCCGGAGTGGAAGAAGTTAATCCTCCAAGCGGCGCTGAAGAAATCTTCCATCCAATGAAGTCATCATCCAGGCGGCGCTGAAGAAGTCTTCGATCCGGCCGATGTCATCTTCAAAGAGGCGCTGAAGAGGTCTTCTATCCGGGCGAAGTCATCTTCCAAGCCGGGTCTTGAATCTTCCTTCCGCCGACGCGGAACCACCTTCTTCACCGACGGACTACGACGAATGACGTCTCCTTTAAGGGACGTCATCCAAGATGGCGTCCCCTCAATTCCGATTGGCTGATAGGATTCTATCAGCCAATTGGAATTAAGGTAGGAAAAATCTGATTGGCTGATGGAATCAGCCAATCAGATTGAGCTCGCATTCTATTGGCTGTTCCGATCAGCCAATAGAATGCGAGCTCAATCTGATTGGCTGATTGGATCAGCCAATCGGATTGAACTTGAATCTGATTGGCTGATTGGAACAGTGTACCTTCCTAAATACCTGCACACCAATAAGGAGAGCAACAGTTACTGGTCTTTCTGGGGGAGGTTGTGTGGTTCAGTTTCTACACTCCTTACCACGGTTTCTAGTACTCTGTTAAGCTCATATTGAGCAATTACTACACTGTATTGCCTATACTTATTATAAAAGGTGTTGTTAGCAGGTCTGGTGACGCTATTTTATATATATATTTTATGATGTTTTAATAAATTCATTTATCTGAACGACAAGAACAAGAATCTGTTTTACCCAACAGTATAAAAGAGGGTGTGCGCTTCTACCTGAGCTAGGTTATAGCTCTACCGCATGTGAGTAACCATTTGCACAGACACAAGTTTCTTATTGCAACAATATTACAGAATTACGCTATGTGGCATATTTCTTCTTTTTTATGAGGATCAAGAGAGACCACACAGAAGATTGAAGAGTGCCGGGAAAAGTACACATATCCTTATACGAACTTTATTTATTTAGGTTGATTATACGTGAGGGGCACCACGTATATTTATTCACTCCTTTTTTTTGGGGCTTTTTTCTTTTGATCACATTTATTCCAATCCACATTATTTAGTTAATTTAATGATAGTGTAGTATTAGGTTTAATTGTAACTTAAGTTAGGATTTATTTTACAGGTAATTTTGTATTTCTTTTAGCTAGGTAGTTATTAAATAGTTAATAACTATTTAATAACTATTCTAACTAGCTAAAATAAATACAAAGTTACCTGTAAACTAAATATAAATCCTAAGATAGCTATAATATAAGTATTAATTACATTGTAGCTATCTTAGGGTTTATTTTACAGGTAAGTATTTATTTTTAAATAGGAATAATTTATTAAAGTATAGTGTAGTGTTAGGTGTAATTGTAACTTAGGTTAGGATTTATTTCACAGGTAAATTTCTCTTTATTTTAGCTAGGTAAGCTATTAAATAGTTAATAACTATTTAATAGTTATTGTACATGGTTAAAATAAATTGAAAGGTACCTGTAAAATAAATATAAATCCTAAGATAGCTAGAATATAATTATTATTTATATTGTAGCTATATTAGGGTTTATTTTATAAGTAAGTATTTAGTTTTAAATAGGATTCATTTAGTTAATAAGAGTTAATTTATTTAGATGTATTTAATTAATATTTAAGTTAGGGGGGCGTTATGGTTAGGGTTAGACTTAGGTTTAGGGGTTAATCATTTTATTACAGTGGCGGCGGCGTAGTGGGGGGCAGGATAGGGGTTAATAAATTTATTATAGGTTGCGGCGGGTTCATGGAGCGGCGGTTTAGGGGTTAAACTATTTATTTAGTTGCGGAGAGGTGCGGGATCAGCAGGATAGGGGTTAATAATTTTATAATAGAGGGCGACGGTATAGGGGGGGCAGGATAGGGGTTACTAGGTATAATGTAGGTGGCAGCGGTGTCCGGGAGTGGCGGTTTAGGGGTTAATACATTTATAAGACTTGCGGCGGGGTCTAGGAGCGGCGGTTTAGGGGTTAGTAACTTTATTTAGTTGCGGGGGCCTCCGGGGGCGCCGGTATAGGGGGTAGAACAGTGTAGTTTAGTGTGAGTGCTTAGTGACAGGCTAGCAATAAAGCTGGGAAAAAGCCGAAGGGCAGCGAGATCGGATGAGTGATAACTGTCACAGTCCGCTGCTCATCGCCCCGCGGCTTTTTGACAGCTTTATTTGATAACTTAGGCGAACGTATTCAAGGTCCGCGGCGGCGAAGGTAGGCGAGCTTAGGCGGACGTATTGGGCCGGCGAAGCCAGAAAAGTAGACGGCTTGATAACTACCCCCCTCTGTCTCTTATTTAGATGATTGCTGGGAATCTTGACATATTAGCCATGTATTAATCAAGCACAGTACTGCTGCATTCCGTCTGTATTTCAGTCATTTTGCCTGTTCCCATTAAATCCCCCATAGCATATGATTCACCTCCCCCTTCCCACCACTTGTCTGCGTGGCTGTGAATGTAAATGTGGTACTATTGATCACCAAGGCAATGATCAATTGATGTTGCTGATAAAACAGTATCCTTTGCACATATATTATGGCCATGTCAGACTATGATTTAGAAATCCCTTCTCATTCTTGCACACGATCTATGTGCCTGCTCTGAGAATACGCAGATTGTCACCATTGGGAAGGTCACAATGGAGATGAATTGATTATTGTCATAACTCATGATAGACGTATCACTGCCAGACTGGTCCTTGTTTATTTACACATTGTATTAGCTCTCAAATTCACTAAACAAATAAATATTATGTTTCATTTGTACAGTTTAAAAAGGACAGTGATTTCAAAATTTAATGAAAATGGATTAGATGGGGCATGGCATTTTATGCAAGTTTCCAATTTACCTCAATTATCAATTTTGCGTAGTTATTCTTTGTTAAAGAGTAATTCTAGGTGAGTTCAGAAGTGTGCATGTGTCTTTAGACATATTTCCAGCATTGTTATATATAGTTGCAAACATAAAGACACATGCACGCTCAAGCTCCAATCAGCCCACCAAGCTTTACACTTTAATTTTACACTTCAACAAAGGATATAAAGATAACAAAGCACATTTGATAATCAAAGTAAATTGGAAAGTTGTATAAAATTAATTGTTTTACCTGAATCATGAACATTTAATTTTGACTTTACTGTCCATTTAAAGGGACAACCATTTTGTTTGTGCGATCTTAAAATGTTTTAAAATTGAATTAAAGTTTTTTTTAAACATTGTTCTTGTGCTGAATAAACGAACTTTTTCTGTGGGAGTTGTTCCAGTTAGCCCATGAGCAAATGATATTTATGTATTACTTACACTCTCTATTATTTTCACTTTAAACTTAAAAATTTAAATTAGACATGTGCGATTCGAATTTCCGAATTGCGGTAGTTCCGAATCTACCGAATAAATCCGAATCGATTTGAATTTATTCGGTAGATTCGGATGGATTCGGATGGCTGTGTATTACACTAGTATACTAGTGTAATACACAGCACATCTCACTTTACAGTGACCGAATTTCCGAAAAGCCGAATCGATTTGAACCGAATCGAAACGAATGCGAACCGAATTTTTTCAAATCCAAAGGAATCCGAATTAATCCGAAACAAATTCATTCGATTTCTTCTGAATTCGAATCGATCCGAACTGAAATTTGAATCGGTCAGAATCGAACCAAATTTTTCGCGGCTGCACATGTCTAATTTAAATCACATTAATTTCCCCCTTTTTATTTAAAAAAAAAAAAAAATGAAAATGAAACAATTAAATAATACACTGTATGTAACTGCTGCACTTTCACACTCACGATAAAAGTATTTTGAGTACAAATTCCTTTTAATGTATTTTACCTCACTGCATAATACAAAGAAACCATAAATAAAATCTGAAATTCAAATATAAAAATTATATTTGTCATACAGTTACCTCTTTTTCTGCCATATTTTGTGTGTCTTATTTTTCTTAGCGTCATTTTCGTAATCAATGTAATTTAACTTCTTTATACCTTATATACTACAGTTTATTCATATAATGCAATTTAAAGGGACATGAAAAGTTTCTTTCATGATTCAGATAAAGCATACAGTTTTAAACAACTTTCCAATTTACTTCTATGGTCAAATGTTCTTTGTTTTCTTGTTATCTTTTGTTGAAAAGCAGGATACTAAGTTCAGGAGTATGCACGTGTCTGCAGTACTATATGGGAGCAGTTTTGCGACAATGTAATTACATTAGCAACACCACTAGATGGCAGCGCTATTTCCTGTCATGTAGTTCTCCAGCCGTGCACACTACCTATCTAGATATCTCTTTAACAAAGAATAACATAATAACGAAGCAAATTTGATAATAGAAAGTAAATTGGAAACTTCTTAAAAATTGTATTCTCTGTATGAATCATGAAAGATTTTTTTGGGGTTTCATGTTCCTTTAAATTCTTTATGTCTTATACTACATTATATTTAAAACAATTTCATTTAACTTCTGTATATCTTTTTATTTAAAGGGACGTTAAACACTACAAATGCATTTGTCGGCCATTTTCGGGTGCCAGATTTATTAGTGGAAAAGTGCAAATCCAGATTTTTGTGTTGCGCTATTACACAAATAAATCCGGCGCTGAAAATAGAAGAATGCAGCTGCCTGTGACTATATTCTGCATTTATTTAGAAAACGAATACTGAATACAAACATGTGCACATGCCTATTAAACAGTAAATAAATGTTAGATAGAATAATGTATTCAAAGCTAAGATTAGCATGAGAATATTATGTAGATGTATTTTTAAAAATTATATTACTTGTTGAAATTTTGAAAACATAAGTGTAAAAGTTTCAGTGTCCATAAAGGAATCAGGACCACCATGTTGTAACCTAAGTTTCCTTCTCCACAGATCCTTATTAGGGACAGTTATAAATGGGTCATCAGTGTGTGAACCTAATAACTGTGTAGAATATAGCAGTGTTAAGTCTTGAGTTTTCACTTCCACTTATAACAGGAATTGGAAAGTTCAGAATTTACAGAGATAAATTACAGAATAAAGAGGCAAAATACATAATATAAGTATATTGACAAGTTTTTTTTGTAATTAATATAGTTAAACATTTTAAAGGAAAATCTCAAGGTATAGAATATTACTTTAAACTTCTTTTCTCTAAGCTGTTATTGATTCCTATTAACAGGTCGATTTAAGTGTCAATATTTTCACGGGAAGGTAAGAGAATTAATTTGACAGACTGCACATCGACAAATATTCAATACACCTATTACATTCAATAAGAAAAGCCATAATTTAATTTGCACCTACATCTCCCCATAGTCCATTGAAACTTATATTGAGCTGTGCCTCTGTATTGGTGCACTTAAGCAAAAACTAGTTTCTGAGCAAATTTTTGTTTGTAATTTGCATTTTTTTAAGTGTGATAAACTCATTGCATCATGTGATGAAAAGGGACAAAACAAAATAAGTTACAGTTTAGGTTATTGTTACCATATGTCGATAGACTAATAAATAAATGTATATTAGTCATATTTGTTAAGAATATTAAAGGGACATTGCACTGTAAAATGTTATCACCTTTAATGTATTGCCAATGCCCTCTTTTACCTGCTAGAGTGTATTAATTTGTTTACAAATAGCTCCTTCACTTTTGTAGCCATTTAACCCCTTAATGATCACGATATACCCTGTACATCGCTGGTCGTTAAGGGTTTTTTCTGAGTGTAATAGTGGGGGTCTTGCCACGAGCAGCAATACTGCGCAATTAAACTCTCCCTCCCTTTTGCAGGCTTGTTATAATAGTGCGGTCTCGCCGCTGGCAGTGAGACCACACTATTCAAAACCACATCCCCATAAAAAAGACCAACGACGTACAGGGTTAAAATAGCTGGTTTTGCCTGTTGAAGCTGCCACTTATACCAAAAATGTCAGTACTGCAGTATTGGCTACAGTAAATCTGTGCAAACAAGAGGCAGCAGCATAAATCAACCTTTTAAAGAGAATCCAGCCAATTTAAAAGGGTGCTCCTACTACTGCTTTAAATGCAAGGTGCTGTTATTACCTGCTTGCCTGAGTATAATCTCCCTTTAAATATAAAATATAAGATGTGAATGGGAACAGATAAATATATATTGATATTCTAAATTCCATCAAAACAAGAGGTGTTTTACATGCTATAATCTATTCCTGTGTCAGAGGCTGAGAGTTAAAGGGACACTGTACCCAATTTTATTCTTTTGTAATTCAGAAAGAGCATGCAATTTTAAGCAACTTTCTATTTTACTCCTATTTTCAATTTTTCTTCGTTCTCTTGCTATCATTATTTGAAAAAGAAGGCATCTAAGCTTTTTTTTGGTTTCAGTACTCTGGACAGCACTTTTTATTGGTGGATAAATGTATCCACCAATCAGCAAGGACAACCCAGGTTGTTCACCAAAAATGGGCCGGCATCTAAACTTACATTCTTGCATTTCAAATAAAGATACCAAGAGAATGAAGAAAATTTGATAATAGGAGTAAATTATAAAGTTGCTTAAAATTTCATGCTCAATCTGAATCACGAAAGAAAATTTTTGGGTACAGTGTCCCTTTAATAAGGCCTAGTTTCCACAAAGTTGGTACAGTTTGGAAACTTGTGTAACATAAAAAATCTCTATAGACTTTAATGGATATAAATGTTTTTATCACCAGTTTTCACAATGTACCACCTCAATGCAAACTAGGCCTAAAAAAGCTTCACAACTGTATTATTGCTAAACATATAATCATGAGTGGCTTTCTGAATCTGAAAAAGCTGCAAACTTGAGGGCACACAGGTCTGAAATTAAAACCTACAATAAAGGGGTAAGGGTCATCTCCATTAGATGAAACATTCACCAAATCAAAATAATGATATTACACCTTGCAACCACAATGCATTTCTTTTATCTTGCTATTGGATAACAGATCAACAAAGCTTGAACATTTTGAAAACAAATAAAGATCTTGTTTGCTGGCGCAGCAGCTGTTTTTTAATAAGCAAATCTCCACCTACTACTTACCTTATTTGGGGGAGCCAGTATGCCCTTTCTGGAGAAGGGTAGCCACTATCATTGGGTTAGTATAAACTGTTTTGTTTTGCAGTTCGTTATCTGATAAGCTCTTCTGAAGCCAATTAGGGACAGATATGTAGCAGGGTTAGGCTTGAGAAGTCTGCAGTGTTAATTTCTAGTGTGTGACAAAAGTATTTTAATGTACCTGATACCACTATAGACTATAGTGCATCCTATACTTTTAATCAATAGTATAAAGCAGATATCCATTCTTATTTAACACCTTTGCAAACCTGGTATTACTTGTATTGCTTGCTGTTGTGCATTCAAATACATCTTAAAATTCCATAGAAATAAATGAGAAACTCCACTACCTGAACAGAATTTTTGTGCTTGATCGGCTTTGAGAATTTGCATTAATCAACATAAATAATGTTAGTGCCGTTCCTCATAGAAATCTATTACCTGAGGGAAATTATGTATCCACAAAATCCGACATGAGTACTGTAGCATGTACCATATTACTGCTCACACAATAAATATTAACCACCCACTTGAAATAGCAGAGCAAAAATGCAAGCAGTATTAAAGCATAATATATATTACTCACCAACTGTATTACGCTGAATACCGCTTGCATTTTTTGTGCTTCACTTGCAATCTAGGTAAATGTGTTTGAACCTTACAAAGCTAAAGTCACAATGGGCAGGGACAACACATTGCAGCAGCCTGTAAGCCTTTTAGGAGAGGCATATGCATGTATGTGCCAATCACAGATTGCTATTTCTTTAACCCATTTTTTAAATGGTTAAACAACTGGTCAATCAATTCTTTAGAAAAACGTACCTAAAGTTTCTCTACAGAAAACTGCCATTATTAAAGGTATGTGAAACACATTTTTTTTCTTTCATAATGCAGATAGAGCATGCAATTGTACAATTTTTCGGTGTTATCTTGTATGTTTTGTTGAACAGCAGGGACATAAGCTCAGAGCATGCATGTGTCTGAAGAACACTATATGGGCAAGATTACAATTAGCGCCTTATGAGTTTTCCGCGTGCGATGTGGTGTTTTCGCAATCAATTTCCATTGTTTAGCTATTACAAGTCTTGAAAAATCGCAATTGCGCGTGCGCATTCACTTTTAAGGCAATAATCCTTTCCGCACTGGAAGAGCTGTAGTTAACAGTTTTTCCCAACATAGACGTTTCACAAAACGCTTCAAAAATACATTGCAAAGTACAGTTACACTCATATTAACACTGCGCAATAAAAATTATTTTAAAATAATATTGCAAAAAAAAGTTATAAGCGCTCAAATATACGAGATCTCGGGTGTTAGAAAAAAAAAAGCCAACGCAGGGATTTTACATTGACATACATACACGTACATAGAGAAATGTGAATTTATATGTTTAACAATGGAGATAATGAAAATATTTTACATTACAATCTTTTGCATATTAAACAATATTTCAGATGGATTTTCAAAGGGATATTCGCATATAGATCTTGTTATATCTAGACATATATATATTCATAAACATATCTGTAAATAGATATATCAGTCCAAAAATCAGAGAAATATTTATTTAGAAATAAATAGAACATATTCCGTTGTGAAAACATTTTCGCATTATGAAATTTTCGCATTTTCATGTACACTTTTCAAGTAGAATACGTCATGGGGTTTCCGCACTGGAAGAGCTGTAGTTAACCCATAAAAGTGGAACACAGCGAGCCGCCATAGTATGGATAACATTTTTTTGTTTTATACATGGTACATATTCTGCTATATAGTGGTTTCCACAGTATGTGTTACTATGTTGCATCATTTGATATTGTGACAGGCTATGGATACACAGCATCATTCTCCACATTACATTATGAGCCTTACGATTGGATAACAGATGTGTGAACTACCGGAAGTGAGGTAACTTCCGGTTTTACGATACTATCACACACTAAGTTTTACATCTAGGGGCATCTAATATTACCCTAAAGCATACAGAGGCTACGTAATGAGTTTCTAAGCTAAACCATTGGTCATTTTAAATGTTTGTTTTCTTTGTATACACTATTTTACTTCACACGATTATCGCCAAACCGGAAGTAGAGAGACTTCCGGTTCACTGAAACGCACATATGCGTTCCAAACTCGAACACATAGTACATGTAAATGGTTGATGTAACACTATGATTTGCTGAGCTCTTCACAACTGCTACTTGGTATGAAACATGAAAATTAACTTTTTTCTGGATATTATGGCACAGAAAACTGTTTTATTTGATTGTATTTAAATGTTATTATGCTATAAATAGTTTCACCCATAACCGGAAGTGAGGTAACTTCCGGTCTCAGTGGAACACATGGCGTGCGTTCCACTGTATTACACAGGAACTTGATTATTTGACACAGGTGGTTTGTATTATTGCATGAATTTGATTGTTTAACACTATATAAGATTGTGATATGACACTGTTTTTTCATTCTGATGAAGGGGTCTGTGTGAACCCCGAAACGTCAATAAACACTGGTTTTTGACCCACTATTGAGAAATCCTGAGAGTGCTTTCATTTGCTGCTATATACTTTTCATGCATGCACCCAGGCCGTTGACCCAGGAGGCCGGATTTACTTCTAGGATTGTTTTGTATATATATATATATAAAAATATATCTGCTACTAGTTTACACCGTACTGTACGCAATTATGTGTTATATATTAATCACACATTTCTTACAGTGCAGCCGCAATATTAGAAGAAAACTCGTTTAGTACAGTTTTAAATTACTTTGGTATAGTTCTAAAATTGCAGTCGCACTATAACAAATGTGTTTTATTATAACAACACGTTGGATAGTGCGATTGCAATTTTCGAAATCTACTGCATTTACGGTGAAATTTAACGTGAATATAGGTTCATGTTTCTATTAGATGGGCTTTTTTAATAAGATACAAAGGTAATAAGTACCATGTTGGTTTTTTACATATTAGGGAGTAAACATTTTAAAAATATTTTGGGGTAAACATTTTAGTTAAATAACCTGGATAAACTAAGGTTTTTATGTTAAGAGAATAGGTTTGTTTCACTAGTCCCTCTACTAGTGCGCATAGCGAGCTGTTATAAGCCGGTATGTAGCAAATTAACATGTGGACTTGTTGACAAAAAGCTTATATTTTTATCGATACAACAACTAATTAAATGAAGCCTCCTGATTGGCCACATTAGTCACGTGACCTCCTGACGGCATCAATGATGCAACGAATAACCAATGTGGCAATCAGGGGGCATAATCCAGCTGGGTTATTTAAAAAGTCTCTTGGAATATGGCGAATGAACAAGCCGTTAAGTCCTCTTGAGAAAGATTGCCGTGATGCAGTTGAAATGCATAGATGCTGTGCAGGAGACTTGAAAACAAGGGACAGTCTAGTCAAAATCAAACTTTAATGATTCAGATAGGGCATTTCATTTTAAACAACTCTCCAATTTACTTTTCTCATCAAATTTGCTTTGTTGTCTTGGTATTCTTTGTTAAAAGATAAATCTAGCTAGGCTCATATGCTTAACCTCCTGCAAGGGTTAAAGACACAAGAACAGTCAAATAATGAAATGCTCTAATACATTAGAGCAATTTCTTTTTGCAATTTCCTGTCACTTTAAATAATATTTTATACTACAATTTTGTGGAATTATGAAGAATCATATTTAACAACAGTTCAAAGAAATGACTCATCCAAATATCAAAAACTCAATTATCAGAAAACCAGCCAACGCCTAAACATAAATTGTGTTGGCAAATGAGACAGTCTCAGGCAACAGGACTGAGCTGACTTTGTAACTAAAATTAGTAATTGCTTCCAGAGTATGTTCTCTCATCGTAGCAGCAATTTATCTCTCTTAAAAATAATACATGTATCTGCTACACTGAGTACGTCACCATGGGCACAAGATTCTGTATCTGCTACCTCAGTAATGATATTTTTGTCTTCATCCAGCTGACGGATTTCCCAATAGACTAAAAATGATTATCTCGGAACAGCAAAAAAAAAAAGAAGCCCTTTTTCCATTTCCCTTTTTTTTATATATTATTGTTCTGCTCTATTTTTAAGGGAAACAATAAAAATATATATATATTTTGTTAGCAAAGCATAATTTTTTTAAATACAGTTCCTAATGCCTTATTTGTTTAATGTGTTTAATTAATGCATTTTTGCTGTTTTGCTTTTGTGAAAAATACTATAAATTAGCGGTACTTTTCACAACTCAACAAACAAATATATACACCTGACAAAAAAATGAATTGATTTGTTCATTTGGTTAAAAAACATTGTGCTTAAGGACTAGGAAGGTTTCACATTCACACAATATCAGTCCAACAATATCCTGTGTAATATACTCTAATATTTATTTGATCCCCTTTTCATGTAATTTAGCTCAGAAAATTGTGGATCTTCTAATTCTCAGAACTGGAAATGCACACTGTAGACTTCTAAAGGCTAAACCTGATACATATTTCCCTAATTGTCTTTAGCAGATAACAACTTCAAAACAATGCTATT
The DNA here is from genome assembly GCF_027579735.1 of Bombina bombina. Classification (NCBI taxonomy): domain Eukaryota; kingdom Metazoa; phylum Chordata; class Amphibia; order Anura; family Bombinatoridae; genus Bombina; species Bombina bombina. The sequence continues at coordinate 296,714,182 of NC_069505.1, read as the reverse complement.
TATACTAATATAACTACATTATAGCTAGCCTTGTTGTCTGCAGACTCAAGCCATGATTGGATCCTCCTAATAAAGCTGGTGATTGGACATATGTCTCTTGTCATTGGCTCACCAAATGTGTTCAGCTAGCTCCCAAAAGTGCATTGCTGCTCCTGAGACTACTCCTCAATAAAAGATACCAAGAGCACAAAGCAAATTTGGTAATAGAAATAAGCAGGAAAGTTGTTTGAAATGTTTACTTTACTGCCCCTTTAAATAAAATTATAGATTTTTTAATAACCACATTGCAATATAGTTAAAGGACTTAGTGTGATGCAATCAATCTATCACTTCCATGTACCTCTGAGGTATTTTTTAGTCGGTTTAATTGATTCTCTATAACGTAAGCAGCAGCGATATCTAGATGACCCTTATTTACGGGCCACATTCTAACTACCTCTGCTTTCAGTAATATTCATCCGCAAATACATTGTAAAGCACAAATTTCTTCTTTTAAGACATTTAAATTTATACTAAAAATATATTCTTAATACTTTAAAGGGACAAGAAAAACTTGAGATGTTTTTATGAAATGCTTTGTTCTGCATAAAGAAAGATATTTAGCATTTTATTAAATTAATCTTGTTACATATATCTGTCCCTGTTACATAACTAAAATATATATTTTTTTAAATGCTTTGTCTGCTGAAAAAAAACAAGGTATAATTTGAGTGGGTACCTCACATAAAATTACATTTATGTATAAATGCCATGAAGGCCAAACAACTAAAAACACTTTTAGCAAAAGGGAGTGAAAATGTCCCAGCAGCAAAGGGTTAAAGTCTTCTTGTTTATTGTATTTCCAACAAATGCAAACTTTTTTTGCCCTTTCAGATATATCTAAAAATGAATGCACAGGTCTAAAAACACATTTACTAAGGTCACTTGATAGACAAATAGAATATTGTAAAACAGTTATAAAAACAAGTGTCTCCAACAGGACATACACAATGAGAACTGTTCATACGCTACTATAATGATGCATTGTATAAACAAACTGTAAACTGTGGGGGGAAGGATGCATAGAAACCTTCACATTTATGCTTGGATTAATAAAAAATCAGAATAAAACAAGCTTTTATAGTTCATCAAAAAGAATCTGGACCTAGTCTCACCCTGTTAGCCTCTCAAAAAAGACTGAGATCTTTCCACAAGGTCAATATGGTGTGTGACTATTATTTCTAAAATGAGTGTCGCTAACAAGCTTAGGGTGTGTCTATATGTGACTTAAATAAGTCTATATGTATAATAAACAATGGAGAACATAAGTGTAAAAAAGAGAGTAATTTATTTAACATATACAAATGGCAAATGTATTTGCATATAGTAAAAATAAAACGATAAAAAGTTGTGGCCACAACTAGTAAAAGGCTCTTATAATTCAGGGAATAATAATACGCTATAAAAGGTAATTACCCATATATCTCTTATATATTATCCGGAAAAAAATCTCCTCTATAGATTGACTTAATACGGTGTAAGCAACCAATCATAAGTGGTGGTTGATCTGTGTATACCAGTAGGTTACAGATAGCTAGTACATACAACAAAACAAGTAGTAGGATACAATCGTATCAATAGTGCAGTTTGGAATCGTATCAATAGTGCAGTTTGGAATTCAAGCAGAAATGATATACATACAAATAACAAGGGAATATCAATTTCCAATAGTATGCATATGTTTAGGTGACAAAAGTTTGATTTAGTAGGGTGATATAAGAATGTCCGTATGATTTTAAGGATCCCTTTTGAGACCCTGTGAGACCCTGTGCGTCTATACGTGAACGGGTTATGAATATTCCTGCAAAGTGTTAGAAGTGCAAGTTCATTTGCTGTTCAAATGTATCCGTGTATTCCTGAGTCAATATTTTATTTTTAACCAACAGGTCTGCTACAGGCTCCGCTTTGAGCTCTGCTGTGAGGCAGACTTACCTGGCTGTGTTCCCTGGCCAGCGTATGTTTTGTGTGTGGCGGAAATACTCACAGCGTATTCACTGCCTGTCACAGCTGTGTCCATCGATTTTGCAGCAGCCTGTCTGGAGGTAGTCTCCTACAGTAGTTTCCTTAGTCTTCCCGTCTATGCTCTGTCCGAGTCTTTGAGAGTCTTCTGATGGTGTATAAGATAATGTTCCTCCACAAATATTTCTACGCGTTTCAGCACCGGAGTGCCTTTATCAAGATGATTATGGGAAGTGTGGTATGCCTTTTATGTGATCTTGAATGCCCGTATGTAGGGCCCGTATGTTCCAGCTAGGCTCTTAAGGTTGTATATACTCTCATAATTTTCCACTTTTAATCCTGACAGCCGCTCCAGCTTCCTATTTCACGTACATGGTAGAAAATATGTGAGTGCAATGTTTCTTTCCCTGTACAATTTCTGTACTGGGCATCTAAGAGCTAGATTTATCAAACCATGGGGGACGGGGGCATATATATTCACCCCTGCCTGCCTGAGCTCTCCTTGGTGGGCAGCAATCCGCTGCCGGAATTTAACATTGCACGTGAGCGCTTCCTTGCAACCCCACCCCCTGCTTGCACACAGCCAATCATGCGCGGGCAGGAGCTGTTAATCTCCCCAATCAGATGAACAGGGTAGAGAAGCAGCGTTCTGATGACCAATGCTTGATAAATCCTGACTTGAGGTTCGCTTGCGCAAACCTGCAGTCAAAGGGAGGAGAAGGGCTTGATAAATCTAGCCCTAAGTGTACAATGTACAATGCTGCAGAGAGTATTGGGAAGGTTTATTACTACTTCCAGGAAAGTGACCCTGAGAGAAAAGTTGCTTATATGTTTTATGAGAAATCTAGTCCTGTAGAATTGCAACAATAATGGAATGCCTAAGACATACATAAGGCTACCCTAAGTTCTAATTAAAGATACATTAAAGTCATGCTTTATTTATGTATGCAGTTTGTATCCGCAATTAAGCTCTGCCTTGCAAAAGATCTGTGCATAAATGTTTTGTAACCACTTAAAGGGACATAAAAAACAAAAAATATATTTCATGATTCAGATAGAACTTACAATTTGATAAAGCATTCCCATTTACTTCTATTATCACATTTTCTTCATTTCCTTGTTATCCTTTGTTGTAAAGAAGGGATTAAAACTCAGGAGTGTGCAAATGTCTTCAGCACTATATGGCAGCAGTTTTGAAACAATGTTATACATTAGGAAGAGCAGTAGATGGCAGCACAATTTCCTGTCATGTAGTGCTTCGGACATGTGCACCCTACCTATCTAGATATCTCTTCCACAAAGAATAACATGAGAACAAAGTAAATTTGATCATAGAAATAAATTGGAAACTTTTTTAAAATTGTATTCTCTTTTTGAATAATGAAAGAAACATTTTGGGTTTCATATTTCTTTAAGTCCCTCAGAATTTTACAAAAGTAAATTGTATTAAAAGTGGTCAAAACAAATAAAATCATATAACATCATGTTGTGACCTGGTGCTGGGGCAAATGAAAACTAGTCACAATAGTATTGAAAAAGGGAAGGGCACAAGAATGCAGTAAAATAATAACAGTGTTTATTATGAACTTATTGCATTAACATAAATCAGTAATCAGCTTATAAAGCAAGGCAGTGATTAAACTATAACTGCATTTCTTATCTTTGGGTTTCAAATAAGGCATTAAAGGGACAGTTTACTCAAAAATTTTCTCCCCTTTAATTTGTTCCCAATGATTCACTTTACCTGCTGGAGTGTATTAAATTGTTTACAAGTAGCTTCTTTACCCTTATATTGGCATTTGAAATTGTTGATTTAGCATGTGGTATCCCCACCTATTCTGAAAGTTTGTGGCCGCGCGTACCAGCTATAGATAAGCTTTGTAAACACAGCCAGCAGAAGAAATTACACTCCCAGTGCGATATAGCAGAGATAAGGTAATAAAATGTTGATTTTCCATTATTCTATCAAAGTACTGGTGATTGTTTTAAGGACAGATATAAGATAAAGAAGCAGGTATATTTGCACAATGTGATACAGTAATGAGATCTGATTATACCTACAAGCTCAACCCATGTTATTAGGTTGTGGCTTCAAAAACACAAAATCAGAGCTTTAATATACACAAATAAGCCTTAAAAAGCTAATTTTCATACATTTTTTACTCTGCAGTTGGTAAAAAAAGCAATTGTAAACACATTAAGGGAAAAACTATTTTACAGTATACTGTCCCTTTAATATCAGCATACAAGGGTGGACAGGAACATAACAACTACATGTATCGCTATCACTCCTGTCCCCCTCTAGCCATTCTAACCATTAAAGTACTTTTTAGCAGGTGTGTCTAATCACATTATTTTGAAGCAAGTGTATTAGCAAAATAAGAATATTCTCAAAACAAACGCATATTCTCACAGCAGAGCATAGCACTATCTCTCTTGAAATGTGACATCCCGCACTTTCTATATGATAACGCTGCTATGAAAACAGACAGGCAAAGTGAAATACCAGTGTAACATTTCTTAAAGGCAATACTCTTAAAGGCATATATGTGTTATATATATGCTATACTATATATATTTACATACTGTGTATATGTTGTCTAAAAGCAAAGTTTTAATATAATCTGCTAATATATTAACTGCTCGCCGGAAACAGAAGTTATGAAGCAGCAGACAGAAATCCACCCAATCAAATACGTTGAATGACAGCCCCTGCTAGTGGCCGATTGGCCGCAAATCTGCAGGGGGCGGCATTGCACCAACAGTTCACCAGAACTGCTGGTGCAATGATAAACAGTGACAGCGGATGCTGTCGGCATTTATCGATGTGCGGTGGACATGATACGCTACTTTGTATCATGTCCGCTGGCACATTGATAAATATGCCCCTAAGGGGCCGATTTATCATTGTCTTTCCGACATGATATGCTGTAGCGTATCATGTCCGACAGACATTGCTGAATGACGACAGCATATGCTGTCGGCATTTATCATTGCACAAGCAGTTCTGGTGAACTGCTTGTGCAATATTGCCCCCTGCCAATTTGGGGGGTAGTTATCAAGCCGTCAACCTCAAATACGCTGGAATTCCGCAGCGTATTTGTGGCGAGGCTGATTCGCCTTAGTTATCAAAGGCTCGAGACCGGCAAAAGTAGAATTTTGTGACGTAAGCATCGATCCGCCGGACTCAGTCCGACACAGATCGATTCTTACGTCACTCCAGATGTTCCGCACACAAATGCGGCACATTCTCACTACTTTTGCTAGCTATCAAAAAACTAGCAGGTACGCTCGGCACTTTTACGGCCCAGCGTACCTGGTTTTCAATCCGCCATATTAACCCCTAAACCGCCACTCCCGGAGCCCACTGCAACTATAATAAATGTATTAACCCCTAAACCGCCGCTCCCTGAACCCGCCGCAACCTATATTAAATGTATTAACCCCTATCCTGCCCCCCTACACCGTCGCCACCTATAATAAATTTATTAACCCCTAATCTGCCCCCCCTACACCGTCGCCACCTATAATAAATTTATTAACCTCTAATCTGCCCCCCCTACACCGTCGCCACCTATAATAAATTTATTAACCCCTATCCTGCCCCCCACTACGCCGCCGCCACTGTCATAAAATTATTAACCCCTAAACCTAAGTCTAACCCTAACGCCCCCCCTAACTTAAATATTAATTAAATAAATCTAAATAAATTAACTCTTATTAAGTAAATGAATCCTATTTAAAACTAAATACTTACCTTTAAAATAAACCCTAATATAGCTACAATATAAATAATAATTATATTCTAGCTATCTTAGGATTTATATTTATTTTACAGGTACCTTTCAATTTATTTTAACCATGTACAATAACTATTAAATAGTTATTAACTATTTAATAGCTTACCTAGCTAAAATAAAGAGAAATGTACCTGTTAAATAAATCCTAACCTAAGTTACAATTACACCTAACACTACACTATACTTTAATAAATTATTCCTATTTAAAAATAAATACCTACCTGTAAAATAAACCCTAAGATAGCTACAATATAATTAATAATTATATTATAGCTATCTTAGGATTTATATTTATTTTACAGGTAACTTTGTATTTATTTTAGCTAGTTAGAATAGTTATTAAATAGTTATTAACTATTTAATAACTACATAGCTAAAAGAAATACAAAATTACCTGTAAAATAAATCCTAACTTAAGTTACAATTAAACCTAATACTACACTATCATTAAATTAATTAAATAAACTACCTACAAATAACTACAATTAAATACAATTACATAAACTAACTAAAGTACACAAAATAAAAAAAGCTAAGTTACAAAAAATAAAAAAATAAGTTACAAACATGTTACAAATATTACAACAATTTTAAGCTACTTACACCTAATCTAAGCCCCCTAATAAAATAACAAACCCCCCCAAAATAAAAAAATGCCCTACCCTATTCTAAATTAAATAAATTTCAAAGCTCTTTTACCTTACCAGCCCTTAAAAGGGCCATTTGTGGGGGCATTCCCCAAAGAAAACAGCTCTTTTGCCTGTAAAAGAAAAATACAACCCCACCAACATTAAAACCCACCACCCACATACCCCTAATCTAACCCAAACCCCCCTTACAAAAACCTAACACTAATCCCCTGAAGATCATCCTACCTTGAGTCGTCTTCACTCAGCCGAGCCACCGATGGAACTGAAGAGGACATCCGGAGCGGAAGAAGTTAATCCTCCAAGCGGCGCTGAAGAAATCTTCCATCCGATGAAGTCATCATCCAGGCGGCGCTGAAGAAAAGTCTTCGATCCGGCTGATGTCATCTTCAAAGAGGCGCTGAAGAGGTCTTCTATCCGGGCGAAGTCATCTTCCAAGCCGGGTCTTGAATCTTCCTTCCACCGACGCGGAACCACCTTCTTCACCGACGGACTACGACGAATGACGGCTCCTTTAAGGGACGTCATCCAAGATGGCGTCTCCTCAATTCCGATTGGCTGATAGGATTCTATCAGCCAATCGGAATTAAGGTAGGAAAAATCTGATTGGCTGATGGAATCGCATTCTATTGGCTGTTCCGATCATTCTATTGGCTGTTCCGATGGAAGATTTCTTCAGCGCCGCTTGGAGGATTAACTTCTTCCGCTCCGGATGTCCTCTTCAGTTCCATCGGTGGCTCGGCTGAGTGAAGACGACTCAAGGTAGGATGATCTTCAGGGGATTAGTGTTAGGTTTTTGTAAGGGGGGTTTGGGTTAGATTAGGGGTATGTGGGTGGTGGGTTTTAATGTTGGGGGGGGTTGTATTTTTCTTTTACAGGCAAAAGAGCTGTTTTCTTTGGGGCATGCCCCCACAAATGGCCCTTTTAAGGGCTGGTAAGGTAAAAGAGCTTTGAAATTTATTTAATTTAGAATAGGGTAGGGCATTTTTTTATTTTGGGGGGGTTTGTTATTTTATTAGGGGGCTTAGATTAGGTGTAAGTAGCTTAAAATTGTTGTAATATTTGTAACATGTTTGTAACTTATTTTTTTATTTTTTGTAACTTAGCTTTTTTTATTTTGTGTACTTTAGTTAGTTTATGTAATTGTATTTAATTGTAGTTATTTGTAGGTAGTTTATTTAATTAATTTAATGATAGTGTAGTATTAGGTTTAATTGTAACTTAAGTTAGGATTTATTTTACAGGTAATTTTGTATTTCTTTTAGCTATGTAGTTATTAAATAGTTAATAACTATTTAATAACTATTCTAACTAGCTAAAATAAATACAAAGTTACCTGTAAAATAAATATAAATCCTAAGATAGCTAGAATATAATTATTATTTATATTGTAGCTATCTTAGGGTTTATTTTACAGGTAGGTATTTATTTTTAAATAGGAATAATTTATTAAAGTATAGTGTAGTGTTAGGTGTAATTGTAACTTAGGTTAGGATTTATTTAACAGGTACATTTCTCTTTATTTTAGCTAGGTAAGCTATTAAATAGTTAATAACTATTTAATAGTTATTGTACATGGTTAAAATAAATTGAAAGGTACCTGTAAAATAAATATAAATCCTAAGATAGCTAGAATATAATTATTATTTATATTGTAGCTATATTAGGGTTTATTTTAAAGGTAAGTATTTAGTTTTAAATAGGATTCATTTACTTAATAAGAGTTAATTTATTTAGATTTATTTAATTAATATTTAAGTTAGGAGGGCGTTAGGGTTAGACTTAGGTTTAGGGGTTAATAATTTTATTACAGTGGCGGCGGCGTAGTGGGGGGCAGGATAGGGGTTAATAAATGTATTATAGGTGGCGACGGTGTAGGGGGGGCAGATTAGGGGTTAATAAATGTATTATAGGTGGCGACGGTGTAGGGGGGGCAGGATAGGGGTTAATAGGTTTAATATAGGTTGCGGCAGGTTCATGGAGCGGCGGTTTAGGGGTTAAACTATTTATTTAGTTGCGGAGAGGTGCGGGATCAGCAGGATAGGGGTTAATAATTTTATTATAGAGGGCGACGGTATAGGGGGGGCAGGATAGGGGTTACTAGGTATACTGTAGGTGGCAGCGGTGTCCGGGAGCGGCGGTTTAGGGGTTAAAACATTTATAAGAGTTGCGGCAGGGTCTAGGAGCGGCGGTTTAGGGGTTAATATATTTATAAGAGTTGCGGCAGGGTCTAGGAGCGGCGGTTTAGGGGTTAGTAACTTTATTGAGTTGCGGGAGGCTCCGGGGGCGCCGGTATAGGGGGTAGAACAGTGTAGTTTAGTGTGAGTGCTTAGTGACAGGCTAGCAATAAAGCTGGGAAAAAGCCGAAGGGCAGCGAGATCGGATGAGTGATAACTGTCACAGTCCGCTGCTCATCGCCCCGCGGCTTTTTGACAGCTTTATTTGATAACTTAGGCGTATTTTTTCAGGTCCGCGGCGGCGAAGGTAGGCGAGCTTAGGCGGGCGTATTGGGCCGGCGAAGCCAGAAAAGTAGACGGCTTGATAACTACCCCCCAATTTGTGTCAATCAACCCGATTGTATAGGATCAGGCGGATTGCAGACCGCAGCCTCAGAGGCAGAGGAGTAGTTATGGAGCAGCAGTCTTAAGATCGCTGCTTCATAACTGCTGTTTCCGGTGAGCCTGAAGGCTTGTGTGAAAACAGGGGCATCAGGGGCCATTTGACCCTTGATAAATCGGCCCCTAATTGCTATTGCATTGTCTTATTGTCAGGCATTTGTTGTTTAAGCAGATCTACTGTAGTTACTGGTCCTTTAAGTCCCGCCTTAACCTAAAACTATTGGCAGTGAAATCCCATGATATTTTGACAAGATCTCATGTGATCACAGCAAAGCTAAATGTGAACTTAGCAAGTTAGCCATGATGATTGGCTGTTCCGATGAGCTGAATTGTAACTGTCCTATAGCTGCACAGGTCCTATAGCATTGTGACACTGTCACCCCAGTAATATTGTCAGCACAGTATTATGGCAGCCACAACATTGGGTGAAATGATCTAACTAGAACAAATCTATGTTCATCTTTGATATTATTTAGCAGAGGCACACTGCAATCTATACAGTGAGCAGCAATTTATAGATATTTAAACACCTTTTGGTATCTAGCTGTGATAACTTACATATTGTATGATTACAGCGGAAAAAAAACAATAAAGAAAAAATAAAGCTATGATTATTTTTGTAACTTGCAAAGCACATAATATGTTTTTCTCAAGCACAGGGTCATGACATTAATGTTGATACGACACAATGAGGCCGATGTGTCTGGCGTAGAAATAATTAATTTGCGGTTACATTTCTGAATGTCTTTACATCAGGGAATAAACGACACACCACAAATGTAAAGATTGGAAAGAAACATTGACAGGTTTCTTGGTATAATTACATACAAATAAAATATATTTCTTAACTTCTAGTCACATTCAAATGTCACTTTGCTGTCTTAGCTTAAAGGGACATTATGCACCCTGAGATGGTCATATAAAATGATCAATCATATTTATAAAAAAAACCTCTGTAATATACTTTCATTATTTATTTTGCCCCCTTTTCCTGTAATTCCATTTTGAAATTGTGAGCATTTCATTTCCTGTTAGAAATGGAAGTGCAGAACCCTGTTATATTACACACAGCCATTGAGTGCACACTCTAGTGACCTATTTATAACTGTCTTTAATTGGCCACAGCAGAGAAGGTAACCTAAGTTACAACATGGCAGCTCCCATTGTTTTATAGACACTAAAACTTTACACTTATTTTGTCAACATTTAAACAAATAATGAAACTTTAGAAAAAAAATCTACATGTTATTCTCGGACTAATCTTTTCTTTGAATGTATCATTCTTAGATATGTTAGACACAGTTAAAGTCAGCTGCAAAGCAGCAATGCACCACTGGGAGCTAGCTGAACACATCTAGTGAGGCAATAGCAAGAGGTGTGTATGTTTAGCCACCAATCACCAGCTAGGTGTAATAAATGTAATGCTGCTGCAGAGGCTATGTGCATATGATTGGAAAGTATCTTAAAATTTACTAAGTAACGTTGCCAGCGGTCAAACGTCCAATGCTTCTTAAACTCTCCAACTCCTCAGAAATGGCGGAGATAATTAATCTTAAATTTGTTTGTTCAGGTGATTGACAGTTGAACTAGAGCAAAGGTTGGTGCTGCACAAGAATTTTCTTGTGCAATGATAAATGTGGACAGTGGAAGTGTAGCATCCGCATGTCTACTCATTGCAAAAAGAGAGGGACAAGTTCCCTTTCTGGGAACAATGTCCATCTATCTTATGATAACTTGAGCCCTCTATCTGAAACATAAAAGCTTAATTTTGACTTTAAGAACAGACAGAAATAACAATTTTAGACTTGCCAATGTTTTTTAATATTTAAAGTAGCTGAAAATAAGTTTATTCAAACAAGAAGTCACAATTACTGTTACAAGTTTGCCAGGAAATTAGTTACAAAATACAGAACTATGATTCAAACTCAAAGAAATAAAATTAATATTTAATCATTAACATTATTAATAACATTCTTTAACAACTATATTTTTCTAAAAGCTGTAAATAAAACTGAAAGACATCTGACAGCCACATATGTAGGATTTCAAATGCTGTAATTTAATTTATTTATTTAAAGGCACACTAAATACCTTGTAAAAACAGATTAACACCTTGTTTGCTGCAACTGTTTTTTCAGTGGTCAGACTCTGCTCACCACTTGAGTCTGGAGATGAACAGTTCCTAAATTAAATCTCAATTCCCCTTTACTGTAATCCCCTTTTGGCATGCACAAGATTTCCTGGTTACTTTTAGACAGGGTTTAGGCAAGTTATCTTGTCTCTAGATGATCATATAATGTAGTGTATGAGAGCCATTCTTGTAAAATGATATTGTCTGTGCCACCTTCACTCTAGATTTAACCCTTTGCAGCTCAGTGCCACTCTCTCTATGAGTGAAGGGGTTAAAAGTGCAGAAAAGCATTACAATTCTTTGCCAAACTCATTATACAATCTGGATTGTTGGAAGATAGACTGAAAATAAAGTACTTTTTATTTTCTCTCCGGATCAGTAGTTGTTTACACAGAACTGATTGCTTTCAGTGAGCCGAGCCATTAATTACTACCAGAGCAGTAATATCACTCACATGCGTTGGCTATCCTACGCTTGCTTATGAGAAAGGAGCAGATATTGACACAGGAGAGCGGCTGTAGGAGGCCAGTCACTGCCCGGCTACAAAAAGAGAGCAGATATTGACACAGGAGAGCGGCGGCTGTAGGAGGCCAGTCACTGCTTGGCTATGAGAAGAGAGCAGATATTGACACAGGGGAGCGGTTGTAGGAGGCCTGTCACTGCCCAGCTACAAAAAGAGAGCAGATGTTGACACAGGAGAGCGGCGGCTGTAGGAGGCCTGTCACTGTCCAGCTACAAGAATGGAGCAGATATTGACACAGGAGAGCGGCTGTAGGAGGACCGTCACTGCCCAGCTACAAGAAGGAAGCAGATATTAACACAGGAGAGCGGCTGAATAAGGCCTGTCACTGCCCAGCTACAAGAAGGGAGCAGATATTAACACAGGAGAGCGGCTGTAGGAGGCCCGTCACTGCCCAGCTACAAGAAGGGAGCAGATATTAACACAGGAGAGCGGCTGTGAGAGGCCCGTCACTGCCCAGCTACAAGAAGGGAGCAGATATTAACACAGGAGAGCGGCTGTGAGAGGCCCGTCACTGCCCGGCTACAAGAAGGGAGCAGATATTAACACAGGAGAGCGGCTGTAGGAGGCCGTCACTGCCTGGCTACGATAAGGGAGCATATATTGACACAGGAGAGCGGCTGTAGGAGGCCGTCACTGCCCGGCTACATGAAGGGAGCAGATATTAACACAGGAGAGCGGCTGAATAAGGCCTGTCAATGCCCAGTTACAAGAAGGGAGCAGATATTAACACAGGAGAGCGGCTGTAGGAGGCCCGTCACTGCCCAGCTACAAGAAGGGAGCAGATATTAACACAGGAGAGCGGCTGTAGGAGGCCCGTTACTGCCCAGCTACAAGAAGGGAGCAGATATTAACACAGGAGAGCGGCTGTGAGAGGCCCGTCACTGCCCGGCTACAAGAAGGGAGCAGATTTTAACACAGGAGAGCGGCTGTGAGAGGCCCGTCACTGCTCGGCTACAAGAAGGGAGCAGATTTTAACACAGGAGAGCGGCTGTAGGAGGCCGTCACTGCCCGGCTACAAGAAGGGAGCAGATATTAGCACAGGAGAGCGGCTGTAGGAGGCCGTCACTGCCTGGCTACGATAAGGGAGCATATATTGACACAGGAGAGCGGCTGTAGGAGGCCGTCACTGCCTGGCTACGATAAGGGAGCAGATATTAACACAGGAGAGCGGCTGTAGGAGGCCGTCACTGCCTGGCTACGATAAGGGAGCAGATATTGACACAGGAGAGCGGCTGTAGGAGGCCGTCACTGCCTGGCTACGATAAGGGAGCATATATTGACACAGGAGAGCGGCTGTAGGAGGCCGTCACTGCCCGGCTACAAGAAGGGAGCAGATATTAGCACAGGAGAGCGGCTGTAGGAGGCCGTCACTGCCTGGCTACGATAAGGGAGCATATATTGACACAGGAGAGCGGCTGTAGGACGCCGTCACTGCCTGGCTACGATAAGGGAGCAGATATTGACACAGGAGAGCGGCTGTAAGAGGCCCGTCACTGCCCAGCTACGAGAAGGGAGCAGATATTAACACAGGAGAGCGGCTGTAAGAGGCCCGTCACTGCCCAGCTACGAGAAGGGAGCAGATATTAACACAGGAGAGCGGCTGTAAGAGGCCTGTCACTGCCCGGCTACGAGAAGGGAGCAGATATTGACACAGGAGAGCAGCTGTAGGAGGCCATCACTGCCCAGCTACGAGAAGGGAGCATATATTAACACTTTTCAACAAAAGATACCAAAAGAACAAAAAATCATATAAGAAGTAAATAAGAAAGTTGTTTCAAATTGCATGCTATATCTGGATCATGAAAAAAACGTTTTGGGTTTCATATCCCTTTAAAAAACATTTGCACCACGCAAAGTGTGAATGCAAAAAAATTCATAGACATTGATAAATCGGCCCCAATGCATGTACTGCACATAACACAAACAATTCCTAAAAGATTTGCAATTGCTAGTTTTGTGTAGACAATAGGAACAAAGACCAAAACAACTAAAGGGTGTGTAAACTTATCATCAGCCATTCGGTGTAATGATCATTTATCTGTCTTCTTGAAGGGATTAGGTTTTGCACTAGATACTAATTTCCATTTATTTCATACACTTCTTGATATTAAGACATTTGTTATAACAACAATTTTTAGGCATTGAAAGTGAGACATTTGTTGTTTCTGCTACAAATATGATCTGATGAACTGTGTGATCTCACCACACTACAGTTAGGTAGTAAAATCGTATAGGAAGGTGATTTGTTATAAATTAAAGTAACATTAAACACCTTGAGATGGTAATATAAAATGAAAACAATTCTGCAATATATTTTCATTATTTATTTTGTTCCCTTTTCCTGTAATTCCATTCTGAGCTTTTTAGTTCCTGTTAGAAATGGAAGTGCAGAACACTGTTACATTCCACACAGCCATTGGCTGCACTCCCTAGTGACCTATTTATATCTGTCCATAATTGGCTACAGCAGAGAATGTAACCTAAGTTACAACATGGCAGCTCCCAATGTTTAATAGACACTAAGGGGCCTATTTATTGCACCAGCAATTCTTGTGAACTGCTGGTGCAATGCCACCCCTGTAGATTTGCAGCCAATTGACCGCTAGCAGGGGGTGTCAACAGGGCCGGTGCTCCCACTAGGCAAACTAGGCAGCTGCCTAGGGCGCATGCTGGCTAGGGTGCAGCTGGCTCCAACCCGGGTTCCCCAGACTCTGCCAGAAGTTTGAACACCTCAGACTAGCGAATCCCTAGTCACCAGGTCTCCTGTACTGAACAGTGCGCAAAAACACAAGTGCCATATTGACCCCTCAGAGTACCGGTGGGAGGAGCAGGGGCCTCCGACAACTGTGATGCTGGCCTGGCTGCCTGGGAGGAAGTAAAAAGGGTGACATAGTGACCTCCCACAAACCGATCACTTCCTCTCAGCGTCCTATGTAGCGCGCACATGAAGGAGGGAAGAGGACGAGGGAGGCAGCCACTTCCAGCGGGACTGACTAGGTACCGTACAAACCGCAATTTTTCTGTAATTTGCCGCCCTCCTCACATGCAGCACCTACACGATCCGAATATCCTCCAGCAGTGCCGTGCATATCAAGTTATAGGCTGGGTGTGCAGGGGACTGATAGATTGGGGAGCAAGGAAGTGTGACAAGGACTCATATTATGGCAGTTGCGGGAGGAGAGTGACAAGGATTAACAGGCTGGAGGTACAGTGGAAGAGGGAAAACCACAGCTGATACAGCTATTTAGTAGATATACTGTAGGGGCTTTCTGACTGTGTCAGACTATAGACCACCGCAAGAGAAGCAATTGTGCTGAGTCTACTTCCCACATACACATAAAATACACAGCATTTTTATGATATCACACATAGCAGGTTTACATTGGTTTGCACTTTATTTTCTTAAAGATTTTTTTCTATGTTTCAGAATAAAGTTTGCAGACTTTCAGCTTCCCATAAAAAAAAAAAAAGCTTCCTAATTGTATATTCTATCATATAAATAAAAATGTACAAAACCTCATAAAGGGAGATTTACAGAAGCAAACGTATATCTGGTCTTTTTGGAAAGCCACAAAATGACTTTTATATTGAGCTGATTTTGCACTGGCATGTTCCCAAGCGAAAGTAAAAGAATAAAGTTCTAATGTTCATAAAGATATGGAAATATCCTTTTGCAAACTCTTTTACAACATAATACCAGCTACTTCTCAGATTTTTTTTATATTAAATCTATCTATTCTATCTAATCTGTCTATCTACCTATCTGTAATCATTGTTATTATTATTAATAATAATAATATGCACTAGAGCTTCCCTTTAATCCATTTTTTCTATGTCACTAAAAGCCAAGGAGTGAAGGACTGTGTTTTGTGAGTTACTGTCAGTTACTTACCTGCATTAGGGTGGCCAGCAGGTCATGTAATGACACTTAGGTGTATTGTAGTAACCAGTAGCAAATGCATGTAATAATTTATTTTAATTTTTTTGGTAGGGGGGGAGGGGCGCAAGTAGCTGGTCTTGCCTAGGGTGCAAAACAGTCTAGCACCGGCTCTGGGTGTCAATCAACTCGATCGTATTCTATCGGGATGATTTCTGTCCACGGCCTCAGAGCAGGCGGACAAGTTATGTATTTAGACAAGAGGCATCAAGCTCCATTCGAAGCTTGATAATTCGGCCCTAAAACTTTACACTTATTTTGTCAGTATTTAAACAACAAATGAAACTATAAAAATACATCTACATATTATTCTCAGACTAATCTTTTCTTTGAATGCATCATTCTAACTAGCATTTATTTAGTGCTTAATGTCCCTTTAACTATAGCATTTATTTAGTGCTTAATGTCCCTTTAACTATAGCATTTATTTAGTGCTTAATGTCCCTTTAACTATACCAGTTTCCGTTCTAAAAAAAAAAATAAGGAAAAAAGTTTTTATCCATTATACACTAGAAATCGTCTTATAGAGATCTTTCACTCAATAATGTATCAAGAGCTTAATCTTTTGCATGATAAAGAAAATAAAAAATAAATAAAAGATTTGTTGCTTTTATTTGGAGGATTGTAAGCGATATTGTTAATAACGGAAGCACAGCGAGTCTTCCAGTTTACATGACACTTGCATGAGCTGCTTCTTCACTTGAATTTAACATTTTAAACTCTGTACAGGTGGCCCTCGGTTTACAATGGTTCAATTTACACCGTTTCAGAATAACAACCTTTTTTTTCAGTCATGTGACTGCTATTGAAAAGCATTGAGAAGCAGTGCATTGATTAAAATAGTTGGTAGGTGGAGCTGTCCGCTTGTGTTGCAGCAAAGATATGCAAGCCAAGCGAGCTGAAATTAATCAGTTTAACCAGACCTGAGCTATCGAGCAGCTTGCAAAGGAACAAGATCTTCCTGTCTATAAATCAGTGCAGATTGGAATGCATAGAAAGAACTGTTTGCAGAACAATGCAAGTAAAGTCTGTGTTGTGTGATTATTTCATTAGGTTTATAATGCTGTTTAGCAAATGTTTTTGTTCATTTAACTTAGTTTAATTATATATTCTGTGTTGTGTGATTATTTTATTAGGTTTATAATGCTGTTTAGCAATGAAAGTCTTAATTTCAAAGCTTTAAAAATAATGTGTTAGGTGTTACTTATGACAATTTTGAGAGGGGCCTGGAACCTAACTCCCTCACTTCCCATTGACTTACATTATAAACTGGGTTTCAATTTACAACCATTCCTTCTGGAACCTAACTCTGGCGTAAACTGAGGGCTACCTGTACTATACAATACAGGATTGTTATTTGCCATTAGGTAACTGCAATTTTCAGATATGCAGCAGCAACATCATCACTTACTTTACAATAAGGTTTATTTAGTAAGTATGCAAAATGTATTTATAAAACAGGGCTCAGTACATAGAGTTTATCTATTCTATATTTGCACCCTACTGGTTGCTACTTTCTGGCACATGCAGAGAGCCCTACTTAGGGCTTGGTTACAAGTGATGCGCAAACTATTCACAAAAGCAATATCGGGTTTATTGCGGCTGTTTGCACACGTCGGAAGGAGCAAGTCGGGTTAACGAGTCCTCAGAGCTCTGGTTAACTGTTACTTGATACAATCGTCTGGTGTTGCTGTGTTCCTTGTTCAGAGAGGAATTGCCTGGTATTTCGGTGCTGGACTGACCGTAATAGGCGGGATCAGACTGATATCCTACAGGAAAGTTCTACTCTGTGAAAAGCATTACTGGGCTAAAAGAAGCTGCACCCAGGTGGTAAATCGCCATAGAACAGGCTAAAATGGTATTGAGCTGGTTGTTCATTCCTGTGAGTGCGCTTCTCTCTATGTGTATTTAACTGTTACTTGAGACAAAAAAGTGGAAAAAAATACATTTAAAAGTACAGTTACAATCATAACAACACTGTCTGATCAATAGATACATACATACACATGTCTAATATGTATATGTATGTTTATATATGTATGTATGTGTGTACATATGTATTTAAATGTGCATATATGTATTTACAGACATAAATACACATATAATCACATATAATCACATAAATACATATGTGTTGGAGCCCTTTGTAGTCAAGTGGATAAAAACATGGACAATCATCATATTTATGCAATATTCATAATTAATAAAGTGTTATACTGTGTTTATGTACTGTAAATATTTCACATTATAATGTTCTGCACATAGCAGAACATATTATATGTCTTTATAAATAGATATTCCTATATATATCTGTTTATTTCTATACCTATATATAATCATATAGAGTTATAGGTAGGTATTTATAGGTAGGTATAGATATATATTTTACCAAAAAAAAAAATCAGATATATAGAAATATTTATGAATTAATAGAACATATACTGTTATTTGAAGAACATTGGGTTACAGCTTGTGCAAATTTGTTTTACCTTCAACTTGTAATACGCACGCTACAACACGTGAAAAAAAGCTTACTTCTATTGCAGTTAAAACACGAGCGGGAACGCAAAATACCTCTCCACTCGTAATCTAGCCCTTAGTTTTTAAAATGCTGGTGGTAAGCCAATCAGATGCTGTACCCCTGCCTCATATGTCTCATAGGGTGCACAGCACCTGTATCAATTCAATTCAATATATACATAGCAGTGGGTTCATGCTCTTTTAAGTCCATGGGGTGGACAGTACAGAATCATATTGGCTGTATAGTCCACCTTTTAATAAGATAAAAAAGAAAGGCTTGTGGCAACTGGCAAGGGGTCGTACCTGCTGAGGTGTAAGCCTTACACAGCCCGTGTATGCTTTGGTTTTATTTATTTCACTTTCTACAGGGAACCTACAGTGAATCCTGCAAAATCTGGAATCATGAACCAACAACATCCTGGCTGCAAAGTATTTGCTTGGTTAGTACAGCCCCACTTTATATCACTAACTAGCCACAGCAAAGGAGATACGATAAATACACAGTGTTTCAAGTGTTGTGTCCCTGAACTGTAAATGAAAACAAATTTTTAATTGTATAAAATATTTTTTTTAATTTTTTCAAGCAGATATTTTCAATTGCAGAGGTAAAGGGACAGCAAAGTCAAAATTAAACTTTCATAATTTTTGCCATTTTTAAAAAAAAATCAAATTTGCTTCTATTGTCTAATTTGATTTGTTCTATTGGTATCTTTTGTTGAAAAGAGTACAACCTAGGTAAGCTCGGGAGAAGCAATCCTCTATTAGGAGCTAGCTGCACATATATACCTCTTGTCATTGGCTCACCTAATGGGTTAAGCTAGCTCCCAGTAGTGCACTGCTCCTTCAACAAAGAATTCCAAGAGAATGAAGCAAATTTAATTATAAAAATAATTTGAAAAGTTGTTTAAAATGGTAAAGAAATGTTTTGGATTTCATGTCCCTTTAATACATAATGCATAAATAACAAATAACTTTAATGTATTTGTAAGGTTGTATGGTCTTATCTAAAATCTTCATCTTATAAACCATTGACACAAATTTTCTATATAATTGACTTCACAGACTGTTTTAAATGTTTACAGGCTTATTCTTCTGTATTAGCATATCTCATGTTTTATCAGTACAAGGTGACATTTAAAACCGGAAATATCTTACAAATTATGTGACCAGCCGCAGAATAAATTGGTTGATTTTTCTTTTCTTTTACTGATCTACACACACTGATCTACACTGAATGACAGTATTGTGACAGTATTGTGTCCAAACGTTTAAGGAGCATTGCTTATTTTATGTTCTAGCTTCAGCAGGGCTAAACATTGAAAATTAAAGACTTACAAACAATGGTAAAAACCAAAATGTATGCTTACCTGATAAATTAATTTATATCATGGTGGTGAGAATCCACAAGCCATTACTCCTGGGATGCAACTCCTGGCCACTAGGAGGAGGCAAAGATTCCCAAAACTCTAAGAGCACTTAATCCCTCCCATCTATCTGGTATTCTAGTCTGACATATAGGCAAGAAAGGAGAGGTAGAAAGGTAGGAAAGGACAAAGTAGGGAAAATGAGATGCATACTAAAACTGCCGCCAGAAAAAAATAGTTAAAAAAAAAAAAATGTGCGGGTCTCGTGGACTCTCACCACCATGAAAGAAATTATTTTGGGCCAGTTACGTGCAAACGAAAAGAGGTTTATCACGGGTGTTTGCATGTGTCAGGTTTAGTGCTGGTATTACAAGTTGAAAGTAATTGCGAACGCATGAGCGCAATCACGATTTAAACTAGAATAATTACCACATCCTAAGAGCTCTGGTTAACTGTTTCGTGAAAAACAAAAAAGTGTCACAAAACACATCAAAAATACATTACAAAGAAAAGTTAAACTCATAATAACACCATCTAATCATTTTTTTTTTTTTAAATTACACAAAAAGTTATAAGGGTTCAAAGAAATGAGGTCTCAGGTGTTGGAAAAAAATGCAATCAAAGGGCTTTAACATAGAGATACATAAATATGCATGTCTACAGATGTATATGTATGTATGTTATATATATATATATATATATATATATATATATATATATATATATATATATACATATATATATATATATATGTGTGTGTGTGTGTGTGTGTGTATGTATGTACATATGTATTTATCTGTCTTTATATTTATTTACAGACATATATAAACATATAAACACATGAATACACATGTATACACATATAAAGATATATATAAGTTCTTTGGACCTTTGCAATTTTTTTGTACTGGTTTTGTATAGTTACAGCCACACGTGTATCTGCCACAAGTGTAAAACCTGTTGAGGTTCACAATTTGGATAGTTTTTTGGGTGCCATTTCTTTAATTAATGTAGGTGCTAATTTTTGTTTAAGATTCTTTCCTTTTCTAAAAAACAATTGTTGGTTTATCTGTGGAATTATTGAATGTAAAACCTCATCCTCTTTTGATATATGCCAGTGCCTTTGCATATTTTTTTAATAGTTTTTAAATATGGTAATGAATTAGGGAAAATTAGTTGCCTGTTCATCCTTATTTTGTTTATCTATCAATAGATCTTCTCTATCTAAATTCCTTATTTCTGTTTTCTCTTTTTCTAATAGCATTTTTGTATATACCTTCTGTTGAAATCACTTTTTTAACAGTTCAGAACAATTGTCAAAACCTTCTATAAGGTCACAATTTCTCCTGACTCTAAAAAACAGACCTTTAGGGATTGCTTTGAGCCAGGAGGGGTGGTGACAACTATCTTACCTTACATGTGTGTTGGTGTCATGGGATTTAAAGTATATTTTAGTATGCATCTTATTATCTTTCACAAATATAGAGGGTGGAGTTATTTTGTGGAGTTAAAACTAATGCTGCGCTGCGGAATCTGTTGTTGCTCTACAAATAACTAATAATAATCATAATAATAATAATAATAATAGACATATTATTGTTATGTACATGGCCTATAAATTCTTTTGAACATGCTTCACCCCCATTCCACACACAAAGCACATCATCAATGTATCTAAGCCACGACACCAGTTGTGCTATGAGTGGATTGTTGTTCCAAACATAGGTATGTTCAAAAAAATCCATATAGATGTTTGTATAACTGTGTGCAAACCTAGTACCAATGGCTGTGTCACATATCTGTAAATAGTAGTTATAGTCAAACCAAAATAAATTATGCTGTAAAAAAAATCAATGGCTCTAATGATGAAATCTAAAAGTTTGGGTGTTAATTGAGGATACTTTGTTAATCTCTATCTAGTAGCATCTAATCCATTTTGATGGTCTATAATCGAATACAGAGAGGTAACATACATCGTTACTCAACAATACTCATCTTTTCACTCCATGTCTTTAAGTATTTGTAGTACATGTCCGGTATCTTTAAGATATGATCTGGCTGGTTGAGCATAGGTCAACAATTATTTTACCCTAATTATGTCTTATGGAGCTTAGCAAACACCAACAATCTAGTTACTTCACAACCAAATACTGCACAGAATACTAAAACAGCATGATGATCACGGAGTCACTCTACATTGTATACTTTTTTTTGTGGTTTTGAATTGAAAAACTATCATTACACTGGAGAGGAAGACAAATAGAAAAGGAACTTAAAGGGACATGAAACCCAAAATTTTTCTTTCATGATTTAGAAAGAACATACAATTTTAAACAACTTTCTCATTTACTTCTATTATCTAATTTGCTTCATTTTCTTTATATTATTTGCTGAAAAGCATATCTAGATATGCTCAGTAGATGCTGATTGGTGGCTGCACATAGATGTCTCGTGTGATTGGCTCACCCATGTGCATTGCTATTTCTTAACCCCTTAATGACCACAATGTACCCTGTATGTCACTGGTCGTTAAGGGTTTTTTCAGGACATAATAGCACAAGTCTAGCAAGAACACGCTATTAATTCCCTCCCTCCAGCATGCTTTGTGGAATAGAGCAGTCTCAACGCTGGTGGCAAGACCACGCTATAAAACAATCAAGTCCCAAAAAAAGGCCAGCGACATACAGGGTACGTCGCTGGTCCTTAAGGGGTTAAACAAAGTATATCTAAAGAATGTTACAAATTAGATAATGGAAGTAAATTGGAATGTTATTTACAATTGTATTCTCTACCTGATTCATGAAAGAAATTTTTTGGGTTTAGTGTCCCTTTAACCAGAGGGAACTAAGGTGAATCCACAAATTAAAAACAAATGGACAATGGGGTCTCAATAAATATTATAGAAAGAAGCAGGCAGCACTCAGAGAATCCTGATTAAAAATAGTCCTTTATTGGATATAACATAAAAAGAGTCCTAACATGTTTCATGCCATGCCGCACTTACTCATAGGATATTCGCAATAAATATTGCTGCTTTTATAGAATTGAGGAACTTTAAGTTACATTAACACTTTAACACATTAGTATTAAAAATTATATATCATCAGACATTAATAGAGGAACATAATTCATGCTGTCATACACAGTTCTGGAAAGGTTTACACTTTTATATATTATAGTTTAAGTGGCTGTCACTTTATATGAAATCTCTTTATATGTAGTACTGTATACAGTGCAAATAAACACACTTATTTCCAAACAAACACTTGTAAAACATATCACTAATATATAGTTATAGATATTTAAAATTATTTAAATAAATATTTATGTAATACTGTATTATAATTTTATTATTTTTTTAAGTTGCAGCTTTCGATACTATACTTATATTTTCGGACTAACTTTAACATTATCCGATAATATAGACTCCTGATTTGTCACTAAAATACATTTAAAGTGGACCTGAATGGAAACTATAAACATTTTGTCTACTTGAAAGGGGAATAAAACAAAGGCTTTTTATCTAGATTCTTATTGGACGTTTGAGGACATGTGATCACTAACTAGAAGAGAGGACCAATTTAGGAAATATATGAAAGTAACTACTCGATTGAGAACTGAACATTTTAAAGTGATTGATTGGCTCAATTTTTCAAATTTTTTGATTTGTTATTTTTAAAGATGTACTTTAAATATGATTGGTTAATTGTTTTTAATACGTTTTTTTATTCTGGCACAAAAATGATTTGAAAATTAAATAATAAATATCAATATGTAAAATGTGTATTTTAAAATTATTTTATTTTGAACAGTAAAATTTTAAATATGGATTGTTTTAACTAATACAAAAAATGTTTTTGTGGGGAATAATGCTTTTATTTTTCAACCGATTTATGTAAATATTCTCTCCTGCGATCAGGGAGAAGCTGGAGAGTTGATGGCGGAAATTGGTATGCATTTTACAGAAGTGATATAGCTCTTTTTTGTGATTGTTATGATCTTGAATAAGGCGATGTAACTTAGGTGAAACGCGCTGGGATTTTTTTTTTATATATAATACATTTTCACAATGGAGCAGTAACTTAATCCAAGTATTCCAAATAAATCTGCTGATCTTTAGAACTTATTCCCAGTGTTTTAAATTTGGTGTCTACTCTGGGTTTTACATACTACACTATTGTGACTTTTCCCTTAGTGTTGCAGAGAACTTCAATCCTGGGGGAAGTATATGGGGTTATCTAAAGATATTCCATCGAATTGAGGATCCCCCTTACAGACCAGTTCCTCTCCCTGTCAATATTCTATTATATGGTGGTCCTGATAGAGACTGTGATACATCAGTGGTGCTTTTAAAGGGGGAGTAAATCTATATATTTTTTCCATATTGTACACTAATATTATATCTACAGAGTTTGTACTATATTCAATTTCAAAGTTAGTTTTATTTTCCTTCCCATTGCATCATGCAACAGCCATAAGCCTATCACAAAATGCATATATTATGTAAATTCTGCACATGCTCAGTAGGCACTGGAGCCTTAGAAAGTGTGCATATAAAAATAGTGCATATTTAGGTAATGATGTGAACTGGAACGCTGTTTAGAATTGTGTTTCATTTTTACTTTATTAGTCCTTTAAAGGGAAAACCTCTTTGTCTAATAATAGTAAATAATAATAAAGCACTGCATACAAATGTAGCCCAGCATAATACATAATAATAATATCATCAAATTTGCTTTGTTTTCTTAGTTGACAGCTAAACCTAGGTAGGCTCATGTGCTAATGTCTAAACCTTGAAGGCTGACTCTTATCTGAATGCATTTGACAGTTTTTCACAGCTAGAGGGCGTTAGTTCATGTGTTTCATATAGCTAACATTGTGCTCATGCAGAGTTTTTTAAGATTCGGCCCTAATTGCCTAACATGCAAGTCTGTCAAACGATCTGAGATAAGGAGGCAGTCAGCAGAAGCTTAGATACAAGGTAATTACCGAAGTAAAAAGTTTATTAATATAACCGTGTTGGCTGTGCAAAACTGGGTAATAAAGGGATTATCTATCTTTTGAAACAATAATATTTTTGGTGTTTACTATCCCTTAAATGACAGTTTTCACAAACAGATTCCCAAGACGTATTCTTATTTCTTTTATCTACACACACATCATTTTAATGACAGTATTAAGTGGCCTTTCATGGAGTGTGTATAAATTATGTTCATTCAAGTAGAGGGTGAAATTATCTATTTTGTGAACGCTGTGACTGTACATCAGCCGGAAAATTAACTTGTAATATGCAAGGCTTATTTTCCTTATCTGAAATTATTTTTTTGTTTTAGTTCAAAAAGATTTTTTTCCCTAAAGACAGCGGCATGTCTAGATGTAAATTAATGAATTACTTATAATGTTTGTAGGTTAATAGCTGCCAAGTGACACATTTCCTGTATGACTGCTGCACTTTTTTTGCCTTAGTCCCCACCTGTCCTGTGTTTTAAAGGAACATGACACCACATTTTTTTCTTTCACAAGAGCATGCAATTTTATACAACTTTCTAATTTACTTCTTCATCCAATTTGCTTCATTCTCTTGATATTTTTTGTTGAAAAGCATATCTAAATATTTTCAGTAGTTGCTGATTGGTGGCTGCACATAGATGCCTCATGTGATTGGCTCACCCATGTGCATTGCTATTTCTTTAACAAAGAAAATCTAAAGAATGAAGCAAATTAGATAAGAGAAGTACATTGGAATGTTGTTTAAAATGTTATTCTCTATCTGAATCATAAAATAAATATTTTGGGTTTCATGTCTCTTTAAATATAAGTAATGACCCATGTTCTTATAGGTTGTGGGCTTTAACGCCGTTAGGATTGCATAGCCTCCCCTTTTTTGGTGCAAACAAGAATCAAAGGGGCGCGTGTCTAGTGCAGGCAGCCCCCCATGATCAAATCCTGACCTCGAAATCACATGATCGCACAGACGATCGCGTGATTTCATTTTTAAAGCAAGTGTTTACACAAAGAGTTCTCACAAACTTTTTTTGACTACCAGATTTATCACCATGGCTGCAAAGTTTAGAGCATATCATTTTAACACTGTAGTGGCCCTTTAATGCCATATATTCAAAAGTGTTAATAAGAATGGATTGTGCACAAGAGAGATTGCACAAGCGCTAGCGT